>NW_018408759.1:211008-293495 GCF_002113885.1 Mizuhopecten yessoensis | reverse complement strand
CAGTAATGTAGGTATAGAGATGTAACGTACCCATCAGTAGACAGTAATGTAGGTATAGAGATGTAACGTACCCATCAGTAGACAGTAATGTAGGTATAGAGATGTAACATACCCATCAGTAGACAGTAATGTAGGTATAGAGATGTAGCCTACATATCAGTAGACAGTAATGTAGGTATAGAGATGTAATATACCCATCAGTAGTCAATAATGTAGGTATAGAGATGTAACATACACATCAGTAGTCAGTAATGTAGGTATAGAGATGTAACGTACCCATCAGTAGTCAATAATGTAGGTATAGTGATGTAACACTTAGTCAAACAGACCATTGGACTTATAGTAGGATGTTGAAGTAGTAACTGTCAGTAGAGCGTTGTCAAATTAACAGGTTACTTGTGTCTAGCTTTGTACTTTCCATGGTAAGAAAAAGATTCATAGGAAGCTATGTACCCAGGACAAACCACAACTTGAATTTGATGTAAAAGAAGCCGAAGGTGGCACATTTATGAGGTTATATCAATATACTCCCAAGGAGAAGCAAGATACAGCTGTTTGACTGTTGACCTTGACCTATAATTGTTTACATATTTAAAGGTAACCCAAGGGAGACCAATGTGAGAAGTTGAAACCTGTAGCCTCAAGAAGTACCAAGATAGAAACCGTTTGACTGTTGACCTTGACCTGTAATTGTTTACATATTTAAAGGTAACCCAAGGGAAACCAATGTGAGAAGTTGAAACCTGTAGCCTCAAGAAGTACCAAGATAGAAACCGTTTGACCTTGACCTATATGACAGTTTTTATTTAAAGGCAACACAAGGGAGACCAATATAAGTAGTTAAAACCGGTAGCCAGAAAGAGTACTGAGATAGGAGCTGTTTTACTTTTGACCTTCACCTATATATAATTATATTGGTTTATATTTAAGGCAACCCAAAGGACCAGTGTGAGCAGTTAAAACTAGTTATCCCCACGGATTACAGCAGTCAGGGAAGTTATAGTGGGGACATCAATCCACTAGTCTGAAGGATAGTATGCTAAATATGCATAGTTTGAAAGCCTTACTTTGAATTACAGTAATAATTTAATATTCAATTACAGCCTTTGGCTGAGGTAGATACCTGGATTTATCGACCCAAGAAAAGATATATTGACTGAGGTCAATGTATCTTTTCTTGGGTCGATAAATCCAGGTATGGACGGAAGTTAAAGGCTACAATTGTTTTATTATTTTACAAAACAGTAGTGTAAGCAATCTGCAAAAAAAAACAAAAAAACTTCGGAAGTGGGATGGTGCATTGTTTGGAGACACGTCATAATTCTATTTTTAGAAACACCCAGTTCTTAAACAAAAATCATGTGCTCCAAGTCAATATCGGTTTTTATCATTGGACACGATGTTTAGGAAAGTTATTTTGCAGTAAGACAGAGTGAAACCTATACTATAATAAGACCTGTTGATGTCAGGTGTTACACAAAAGGCACATATGGCCTGTACTACTCATCACTCCATTTGGATTTTCCATTAGTCCATGCAATGACAGGGACACTTGTATAACAGATCAGCAGTGAAACTGATCAGAATTATGTCAAAAAGACCTCAACTCATCAAACTACAACTGGGTTGCTATTTTAGATTCTTTCATCAACTAAGGACCATGACAGCATTATTCAGGTGAAGTTCGGTTTTCGATGTCTGCCAAGTCAGGCCTCAAATCCCTTAATCGTTACAGTAGAAGCCTTTTGAAGATTTTTCTTTATTTCATCTATAGAGTCCTATTCCTCTACCCCAGCATTTTAATGGGGTTGATCATGTATCCAGATACAAATTTAGCTTTTACAAGAACTTTTTTAACACATTTATATTACATATGACATCATCAAGGACATACATGACTGAAAGATCCATATATATCCTATCCTCGATATCCAGGGGTTACGTTCACTTTCGCTCTCTGTACCCCTGGAATATGTCATAGCAAAATTGAAGGCTCAGTGTGCACCGCCTTGTGGGCAGGTCGAGGAGACTAGTTTGCTCCTTTGATGAATCTCACGGTTGCGTAACGGTAAAGCTTATTGGCTTTAAAGTCGGGCGTCGCTCCTCTGTAATCTTCAAAGGATAAGTATCAGCCTTATGATTGGTCAAGTTCTTTTACCCGACAACAATAAAAAAAAACCAGCCGTGTGTCTTCAATTTTGCTATGACATATTCCAGGTGTGCAGAAAGCAAAAGTGAGCGTAATCCCTGGAATATTGAGGATGTACGTATCCGAAACAACTATTTATGAGGGTATAATAACACTGTCATCAATACAAATTATATAGTTTGGAATGTAATTATTCAATATAGAAAATGCAATGCTTGTCAGGTTTGGTTTGGTTTCATTTTGTTTAACGTCCTATTAACAGTAAAGTTCATTGAAGGATGTGCCTCCATGTGTGAAGTGTATGCATGCTTGCGTGTGTGTATTCAGGAGACAGGGTATGTTGGTGTTCTTGCCTCCTTGTGATAGTGCGGATCTGATGGCAACTTTATAGTGCTATCTCACTGAAATGCCATGCGGAAGGCACACAGCACAGCATTTCACCCGGTCACATTATACTGACAACGGGTGAACCAGTTGTTGCCATTCCCTTAAATGCTGAACGTTAAGAAGGGAATAACTACCATTTTTAAAGACTTCTGTATGTTCGGGCTTTGGGACAGAACTTGTTGCCTTCCTCGAATGCTCAATATTAAGACCAAAAGTGAGGTGTTGCCAAGCAAGGCGCTGGGGAATAAAAGGTAGTTAAAAGCAGAAAGAAAGATAAAGACAATAGTTATCATTTATTAAGACTTCCACAAAACACTGCACTTCAACCCTTCAAACGAAAACCTTTTATAAATATAATAGTAATAATTCAGCAGAAAGTTTACTGATTCATAGTCCACTCAGTCTTGTCAAGTTTATCAATGAATGTCCCTGGTAACTTGAGATATTTATGATTTTATCATAAAATGCAGATCTAAGAACAGAAAGACATTTTCTTAGATGGGAAAAGTCAAAACATGATTGCAGAAGCTTAATATATTACTGTTTCCCTAAATATTTCCAACATCAAACTGATTGTTATACACTTACAAAATGAGATCACTATACAACAGACACACAGAATGGTTTTCTGAAGAACTAGTACTGTACAGATGTCAGGTGTTCGTGTGAGTGTCTGCTTTACGGCCTGTCTTTAGGCTAAAGTCACTCTCTTCCCCGGGTTGGTAAATGTCAGTCGTTCATGTGAATGTCTGCTTTACAGGCATCTTTTTACAGCCTGTCTTTATCTTAAGACACTCTCCTCCCTGGGTTGATAGATGTCAGTCGTCCATGTGTAGGTCCACTTTGGAGGACACCCTTTTACAGCCTGTTGTAGAGTAAAGTTCACTTTCCTCTCTGGGTTGGTTAAATGGGAGCTCACCTAAAATCTTCTGTATTGTTTCCTTGTTAGGAACCATCTTCTTCAGGTATAAGTCACGGATGATGCAGCTTTTTACATGTGCCTGAGTGAGGGGCAGAAATGGCACTGTGTGTGTGATAAGTCCCTCCTCAAGGAAAGGCATGTACCAACTCCCCTCTCCATTATTAATGAGGGTGGGCATGAACTCCTCTTGTGTCAAACTTTCTCGTTCACGACCTTTTTGTAGCTGTGAGAATAAATAGTTGTTGATGTCTGTTCCTCTACTATTGCTGAGTAGAATAAACATGGTCCACACTCTGGTAGTTACATTGGAATTCTTTATTTGTGTTAAAGCAGTGCGAAGTCCTTCGATCACACCATCAGATGCCTTGTCCATCTCGTCGAAGATAAACACACCCATGCTACACGACGAAATGTTACCCTTTATCCACTGTGGGATCATTGTCTGGTATTGGTGGTCCTGAGATCTATGGGGGAAATGTAACGGTACAAGGAATGTATTAACTTTGGCTGGTTTAAATGTTTGCTTGAGTATATTAGCTAGGTGGTTTTTACCTATACCTGACCAGCCATGGAAAGAAACAACCGTCTGAGAGTTCTTCAGTGATTTACGGAAATGTAGGGATAGGTTTTTTGCTAATGACATTACTAAACCTGCGGCTATGTGCTGACCAAACATATTTTTCTTTAGCTGATCCTTCAGTTTTGCAATATCAACAGTCATTTTACACTGCGGCGGTTTGGCTCTATACACAATATTTATAATGATAAACAGCAGCAATAGAAATACCAAAAATGAAAGCTTCTGTTTGATGCTTATATATGGTTCAGATTTGTTCCTTTCAAAGGGTTTACGTTGGTCTTTACGACTGGTGCTTGGATCATCCTCCTCTCCATTTGTTGGATGGTGATTGTAACGTCGACGTCTAGTTTTTGATTGTCCTTCAAACCGATCACTCAGACTTCGGATCGGTGTTGAATTGGTCCGGATTTGCTCACTGAGTGGAGATGGCAGTTCAGTGGAACTCGGTAGTAAGTGTTGAGGTGTACTGGAGGAATATCCTCTGGAGTAATTTGACTGTAGGGCAGACATGGACATACGTTTAGGAGTCCTGTTTGTCGATAAGTGACGGTCCACTGACCTTGACTGCTGTTTCAGGGGAAAGGATTGTCGACGGGGAACAATCCTACTTGCAGAATGCCTATGTAACCTTGTTGGACTTCCCAAAGAGAAGGACTCTCCAGAAATATCCATGGGTTCCTCTTCATCCATACCTTTATACTCTGCAATTAAGAAAACGAATTATTTAAAATTATCCACAGAAAAAAGGCTTGATAGTCTAACTTATCTCGTCCCCCAGAATAGTGGCCAGATTGTTAGATATGTGAGACAGCTGAATGACAGAAAACTTTTGCACAGAACAAGAGGCTCTTGGAGGTTAACACTCGACTGAGGTGAGATGCAATTGATGTTTGTTATGTGATACAGCTAATTGATACATAAAGAGCAAATTTGCAACCAGAATGATGGATGTGACCAACATAAACCTTACATATCGCTAGTAGCTATCAGAATACAGAGACAATGCCTCTAATTGTTTACTGTTGGAAATCAGTTTAAATTTTATGACCAATAAATAAATTCCATTCAAATTTGAAAATTGAAAAATGTATAAAAAAAAAAAAAAGGAATCCTAAGGTGTTTTCTTCCTTTATAAACAGAGGGAAATGGATGACCTGGTTATAACGAAATTCAAAATTCTGATCTATAAAACATCCTAGGACCGTTAACGTTACATCCATGATATATGTCCGTGTGTGTGTGTGTGTNAATAATTATTTGATGTAGTATATACCCATCATATTACATATGTGGGTGCTTTAGTACAATCAGCATAACCGGCAGTCCCGAGTTTCCTCTGGTCCTGACACTGGCACTAACACAGTTACAACTTTGTAAAAAAAGTCGATTATATCTAATCATGAATGGTGCAGTTGAAAACTGTAAACACTTGCTTAAATGAAGTATGATCAACCAAGTAATTTTATGTTAACATGACACGTATAAATATATATAGACTCTACTCACATGTGTCCCGCTTCTACTTTCAATTTCATTAAACGCAGAGTATGGACCTACATTTTACTTGGCACGCGCGCGTTAATTTGCAAAAAAAACGTCAGGTGAACCGATGCATTCATCAGCGGGAAACCGGGGGCCTGTTCGTTTATATGTGATATTTTATCGCACCTCACTAGATATCGCACCCCTTATACTAATAAATCATATGATTTATTGGTATAAGGGGATGCGATATCAACGGGTGCGATAATATATCACATATATTCCAGAACCCGAGCACCTGTGCGTTAACATTTTCGGGTATAAATCCTGGCGGACCTGTT
This sequence comes from Mizuhopecten yessoensis, assembly GCF_002113885.1. Lineage (NCBI taxonomy): Eukaryota > Metazoa > Mollusca > Bivalvia > Pectinida > Pectinidae > Mizuhopecten > Mizuhopecten yessoensis. Next base: position 287,634 of record NW_018408759.1, on the reverse strand, counting down.
CAAGTTTATGCAGTCCTTGCAAGACCTTGTCAAGGCTCGACTGAAAGCACCATCAGATTACTAAAACGAACATCCCTGGTCCAACCGGTTCAATCGTTGGATCGCGATAAACGAAAGCGACCCAGGGGCCTGATTGTTTAAATGTGAAACAACCGATACGTCCGTTTTTAAATGTAATATTTTCGAGTATAAATCCTGGCGGACCTGCTAAAGTTTATGCAGTCCTTGCAAGGCTTTGTCAAGGTTCCCCTGAAAGCAGCACCTGATCACAGCTAACAGGTTAGAAACCTGAACATTTGTTACAGCTTTATAGTTGGACCTAAACTGATATACGTCAATCAGGGGTCCTACCGATTGGCATCAGTGATCACTTCCCTGTGTTCTAGACTCGCAAAAGACCTCGTAGTGTATGAATTCAACATACATACTAAGGCCTGGAAATTGTTCAGAGACTTTTTACCGATGCTTTAGACCATGTGGCTCCCATAAAAGAAATTCGCCTAAAACAACGCACTGAACCCTGGATGACCTCTGAAATACTTGACCTCATATCTGAAAGGGATAATAAACTTAACATTTTCAAGAGGAGTCACAATCCTGATATATATAAAGAATTTTGCCAGCTCATAAATAAACTTCAAAAACTTGTTAAAAAAGCTAAAAGCAATTATTTTGAAAATAAAATTGAATAAAATAAAGGCAATTCTAAAAACCCGTGGAAACAATTTAAGGGCCTGGGATATGAAAGGAATAAGAAATCAAACCCCAAAACAGTTCTCAATATTAATGGTGTAAACTGTCATGATGACATTACAGTAGCCAACCATTTTAACAAATATTTTACTACTGTTGCTTCTAAATTGATTGAAAAACTTCCATTGTGTAAAGGCTTGTACCATTATACATCAAAGTTGTTTAGGGATTTTTGTACTAAAAGAAACCCGAAAGGGATTACATTTCATCATCGTCATGTCTCGGAGGGGTTTGTGTACAGGTAGTTATGCAATTTGAATATATATAAAAGTACAGGTTTAGATCAAATTCTTGCCAGATTATTGCAGGATGCGGCACCAATAATCAAAATTCCTATCACCTTTCTTATAAATGTATCCATATCTGAGGGTAAAGTATACCTAACGATCTTAAAACTACAAAAGTTATCCATTTATTCAAAAAGAAGGATAGACTTCAAGCAGAAAACTATAGACCTCAATATTGTATCAATTTAAAAAAAAAAGCAGTCTACAACCAATTAGAACATTTTCTCGTTAAAAATAACCTATTGGAATTTCAATCCGGCTTCAGGAAATCATACTCTACTGACTCCTGTTTGATCTATCTCATGGACTATGTAAAATCTCAAACGTCGAAAGGTTTATTCACTGGTATGGTCTTGTTAGACCTACATAGGTGGTAACAACTCAGCATATAACGGTCACTTATACAGAATTAGGTCATCTCGTGGAGAAAGGTAAATGATGATGCATAGGTTTATTATTTACCAATAAATAAGTCAAAAGTTGATTGAATTTTGGAAAGAACTTTAATACATAGAAATGAAACTGTTTCTGGTTGCAATATTGAAGTAATAAGAGACAAAATGCTTAACTGTTTGCATATTTCACTCTAAGATGTAACTGATCTGTAATTCTTAAATGTTTAAATGATTTTTTTTTATACCATACATTTGTGCTTATATTAATCATTTGTCATTGAAATTAAGAATCCCTTTTTATTTCTTTCAGAACTTACTGGAGATGCACCATCACCAACTGTCTTGCTACGATCAATACCTGCAACAACATCATAGTAGAAGTCGGACGACATCCACACGATCACCCGGGAGATCACGCCAGCGTCGTTGCCAAGGAGATCACGAACTTCATTACTGATCGCTGCCAGCAAGAAATTAGACAAATTCCTACCATCTACAATGAGGAACTCTATAGACTGCGTGAGGACGAATGGGATGATGAGACAAGAGCCGTTGTGGAGAAGATACCCACCTTCAACACTTTGAAATCTCAACTGTACAGAGCTAGACGCAAGCTAACACCAAAGCTATCAACCACACCCCAGGACATTGAACTCGAGGGAAGATGGACAGAAAGATGGACAGAAACCACTACTGGAGAGCTTCTTGCACATTGACGATGGTTGCCAATGCAGAATCCTTGCCTTAGCCACCTCAGAGAACTTAGCTACACAAACGAGATCACTAGACTTCAACGACGCTCAGGAGGAACCAAACGACGCCGACCCAGGAAGTACAGATACCTCGACACTCGCCTTACCCTACAAACTGAAACAGAGACTGGAGAACAACACCATCGACATCATGACCTACGCCGACGCAGCATCCCAGCTTATTCACTTAGGTTGAATTGACTTTATACATATAACTCTGTTGAATAGAACCAAATGGACAGTGCTGTGATTGTATAGCTTTAATCTCGGATGATAATCATTAGTGCTGTTTATTTAATATATATCTCAGGGGCGTTTCTAGGATATTTGAAAGAGGGTGCGTAGAATGAATTTTTTTTTTTGACCTTTTGTTTTGCTAAAAAACATAAAATAATTGTGAAATGCACTAATGTAACGGTTCCTGACTTGGAGCATGTATATTTTATAGTTAAAGTGTCAGGTTGTTTATGTGTTTAATTAATGAATATAATAAATTGCCATATTCAATACAATATTAGCAGATTACGATAGTTTTTTGGGTTTTTTTGAAAAGGGGAGGGGGGGGGGGGGGGGGGGGGGGGGGTCGTACGCCCATTACGCCCCTCACCTGGACCCGCCCCTGTATCTATTGTTACAAGTTTCACACCGAGATGTATGAGAAATGATTTGTCATTATTCTTTTATTTAATATGCATCAGCATAAGGCAGATGGCCGTATTGTAATATCTATGTCAATAACTGCTCTATATTAGTGAGTTGAAGTCTAGTTATTTTCCTATTAATATTTGAGCTCATGTATGCAACTAACAACTCTGTAATGTACTGACTAAGTTTCATTATTTAATATTCTTTAAAAGATATTATGTCTTTCACTGTTCTATTTGTATTTTATGTATGTAAATAATATATTGATATTAAGTATGGATTTATCAAATAAAAATATTGCACTTGATATCAATGTCTTACTTTTCTCTCACATTGATGATGAAGATCAGCCGTTGGAGCTGTCACAGGTAGATCTACAGGTAAATATAGTACATATATGATACAAACTTTTTACCTGTAATAATCACATGTAGATCTACAGATAAAATATATCAGGTAAACATAGTACATATATGATTACCCTCTCTTTGATGTTTCTACCTATTGCTCAATATGTTGCGTTCAGGGAACGCACCAGTGTGGTACACTCGTCAGTCGGTAATGTCAACTGCGGGGTTCCTCAAGGAAGTTTGTTGGGACCACTTTTATTTTTGGTTCATGATTGAATATCAATGACATGGAAATAAGTATTGAAAATTCATGTAAATTACTTCTCTATGCGGATGACAGTGCTATCATATTCTCACATAAATGCCCTGAAACAATTTCATCTAAAATCTCCTTGGTTTTGGAATCCTGTCATGGATGGCTTGTTGACAATAAATTATCATTACATCTGGGAAAAACAGAATGTATCCTTTTTGGTCCAAAAAGAAAATTAATTCAAACACCCAAGGATAAATTTCAGGTTTCTTGCAAAGGTCAAATCATTAATTATCATTCGGCTATAAAATACCTTGGGGTGATGATTGACAGATTTTTATCTGTAGAAGAAATTGTCTCCAATGTCATTCAAAAAACAATCAAAGACTAAAATTCCTTTACAGAAATATTTTACTACTGTTGCTTGTAAATTGGTTGAAAAACTTCCATTGTGTAAAGGCTTATACCATTATATATCAAAGTTGTTTAGGTTTTTTTGTACTTAAAGAAACCCGAAAGGGATTACATTTCATCTTCATCATGTCTCAGAAGAGTTTGTGTACAGGGAGTTATGCAATTTGAATATATGTAAAAGTAACGCTCCATCTTTACTGGTGCGGAGGTTAAACCATTAAAAATTATAGAACTGTGTATATCCGTGTACATATAATTTAAAATATTCCACACTTTACCAGTAAGGCCAATATCATACAATTTTAATAGTAGACCGTCGTGCCAAACGGTATCAAACGCATTAGCGCTATCTAAAAACGACACATATATATATACATCTGAACCATTTTCCATATTATAATATACACATTCCTGCAAATTAAACGCAGTACAAAGACTACATAGATTCTTCTGATATGCTGACTGTTGCTTGTTTGGGAATATATCAGACTCTATTATATTGTTAATTCTCTTTGCAATAGCCATTTCAAACATTTAAAAAAATACTGACAAGAGGGTTATTCCCCTATAACTGTTAGGATCATCTTTCGGATTTCCGTGACCTTTATATAGAGTTACTATAATTCCCTGTTTCCAGTTTCTTGGAATATATTCTTGTTTAACAACAAGATTGAATAAATTCTGTATATGGTAAATTATAGAGTTTCCTGCATTTCTAGATCCCGGTTCCGGTTTTTATACAACGGGGGAGAGAGAGAAATAGAGGTTCCCCAACGAGTGATGGTTGGTTATCATGTCTATCTAACTCCAGGTTTACCGAGGGTCTTTTACAATTTGAAAATTAACTAACGAGAGTTAGATAAACGTGATAACTAATCATCACGTGTTTGGGAACTGTTATTTCTCCTTAACGTTCGTATTTAACATGAAAAACCAAATTTTTCAATTGGAAAATACATCACGTGTGTTTCCGATGGGGGAAACAGGTGCTATGGAGCATGACGTCACAATGGAAAATGACGTCGAAAGCATTGTACGTGACGTCATAAAACAAAGATTGACAAATGAAATCACGTCCAGAGTGTTTAATGAGTTGGGAGTGAGGAAATCTACAGTGGTTGTGGGAGAAAGAGCAGTTCACGTTAGTTTTTGGTGCGTTATAGCACTCTTAATGCCTCCAAAGTAGGGGCACACACCAAATCCTCCTCCATGTGATTCCAGTCTATGCCGGGTTGTACACAAAAATGAGTTCCTGCAATAACAGTATTATTCAGTTGCACGTTGGTACTGTGTGTTAGGATTTACATTTCTTTAAAATGCACTAAACAGAACGTTTGATTGATGTTGACGTTAATTTCATTCGATCCATATACTCATACTATTCTGATTTGCGTTTTGACTTTGGCTAAAAATGAAAAATACAATGACAACCCTGGTAAAACGAGATTTCAAATCAATTAACTAAATGAGTTGTTTTTTTCCGCCAGATACGCACAATGTATCAAACCAATCAATGTTCCAATATAGAATTGTGTTTAGGTTGATTTTTAGTTCAGTGTTCAGTGGTGTTGCACTGAACTTGACCAGATGAGATGGTCCAATTATACCTAAATATAATATTCAATACAAACGTTCGATATTTTTGAAGATATTTATTCTGTTCTGATGCCTTTGTCCTGTGATTTAACTTAATTCCAAATGATAGCGTACATTTAGGCCTATACGGCGATGCAATAACTTCGGCAGCTTTAGGTTCGGTTGGTGCTTCATTACTGGTTCGAGCGCAGTACGATTGTAATGTTGTGTATAGTAACGAAGACTTCCGGTAGTTTTGAAGGAACTAGACCATGTCTTGTTATGGGGGTTTGACACGAGCTGACAGAAATGCCTTAATATAGAGGTAGTATAATATCATAAGGAATATTCTTGATAATTTATTCCACCTGTTTGCAATTCAATTTACACCTTTATGCCCATGTTATGACCCAATTATGTGCCACGACGGAACAAGCACTTGCTCAAACTATCACTGACAAGCACTTATAAATTGACTTTCTATAATAGCTACTGTAGAAATAATTAAAGGCGTGCACAATCTAAAATACTTTAGTATTGTCGATACCACAGAGTTAGTAGCAAATCGAGGCCATGGGTAAACAAAATATTAAATTGTTGTTAAACTGTAACAGTGTAACACGAACACAAATTGACAAAACAGAAACACAGATCTATAAGCTGATCATGTTTAATTGCAATTGTACGATTTCCAGAATGGACTTCAGTTATCACCATACGTAGTAGCTGAGAATAAAGCAGCACACTATGGAGCGGGGGAGTCACTTTGGAACCAGCCTGTCACACAGCTTCAGCATGCCAAGTCTGGCCGAGGGCAGTGAGCCTATCAGTGAAGCAGAGGAACTCCTGGAGGTAAAAGCCGGTTTTAAACATAGTTTTGGTTTCTAACTTTTAGGATAACAGTCACGAAAATGATTAAACTTCGTTGATGCATGTATCCACCTTTACGAAAAACATATACAATCAATGGAATAAAATGTTGCTGTGGATTGAACTATCATACACAACAATACTATGTGACACCAAAAACATAGTCGAAAACCATTTGTTATCAACTCTAAATGCTTCAAATCAACAGTGTGCAATACTGAACTTTTCAAAAACTCCTTTTCCCCATCCACCACTCTGGAGTGGAACAAACTTCCAGACAAAGTTATGTGTGCAAGCTCTATGGCTACCTTTTAAGACAGCCCTCAGGCCGAAGGACTAGTACCCACGACAGCCCTCAGGCCGAAGGACTAGTACCTACGACAGCCCTCAGGCCGAAGGACTAGTACCTAGGACAGCACTCTCTCCCCCGTCGCGTTTATACCTTAACAGGTTCTGCGACGTACCTATCCAGATCCAGACTATAAGAACATTAACATTATTAATACTAATTCATGAATCACTATGTTCAGTAATGATTAATGTTGTATTTATAGGTGAAAACACTAAAGGAAAGAGGAGATGAAGCCATGCATATCCATGACTATGGGGAGGCCATAAAACTTTACAATGAGGCTTTGGAAATAGATGACAGAAACGTGGAGGTATTGATGGCTCGAACAGCTGCCTATCTCGAGGAGGGAGACTTCATCAGGGCTCTACGGGACACGGAACAGATGATCTTGATTGAGGCAGACAACCCAGAGGTAGGCTTAACCCTTTCACTACTGTAGACCATAATGGACTCATCCAGATCAATGCATGGTAGATTCCACTAAAGTTACATTGGGGTGAAAGGGTTAAATGGCATCCAGACTTGATCTGTAATATCTGTGTCACCTCTATCATAATATAAGCAACACACATGTAACTGATAATTTTGCTTGTAAATCAAATTATTATACATTATGAAAATAACATGGTGAGAAGTTTAAGTTGGGTTAGAAGCATTAAAACACTGGCTGGAAAGTGATGTGTAAACATACACACAATTCGCCTGTGACTTGTGTTCAAATTCCATTGACTAAAACACTTGGTATTAATACCATATCAAACTGATAAGATAAATTATTTCCACTCTTCTCCAAAATGTGGGATTTGTATTTCTAAATCAAATGCCAAGTTCTTCAGTTCTGGTTGATAGCTTTGTAGATTTGTTAGAATTTGAGGCTTAAAAAGTAAAGTCTGTTTATTATATTTGTAATTTGATAAATTGTATCTGCAGAGCAAAAGTTCAAATTGAACACATAATTCTACAATCAAGACTACTCATGTGTTGAAGAAACTATATGTAGTTTGTTTCTACATTTTGTGTTACACACAGATATACAAATTGCAAGGGATAACTCTCTTCCACATGCAACACAATCGAGAGTCCATTAATGCCTTGCTGACAGCCCTTGATCTTGACCCTGACAATGCTGAGGACATCACAGATCACATTGCTGCTGTGGTTGGCAACATCTGTAATCTGTCTATAGACTTGGCAGAATCATTACTTGGTAATATTTGTACAAGTTTACTATCTCACATCTGGTCCTCAACTAAATTGCATTTCTCTCAAAAAATATTTATAATTAAACAAGACTCTTAGTTATTCAAATTTTATTTTGAAAGTATGTTTTAGATAATTATAAAGAAACTTTTAATGAAAAGGAGCTACATTGTATTTCATATTAAATCAGTTTCCTAAAGTTTGTTTGTTTGGGGTTGTACTGTAGGTAGAAAGCCAGATGTTATAGATCTTTATATGTTTCTATTTATTTCACAGATATGGATGCCTACAAGAAGCTGAGTGAGGTTGGTGTATGTCTGTTCCAGGCTAAGAAGTTTGATGTTTGTGTTAAAGTGCTTGAATCTGCCCAGAAGTTCCAAACAAATCAGAAGGGCATTACCATGCGTGTGTTACTGACCATGGCGAATGCTCACTCTGCTATGAAGCATAGTGAACAGGCAATAAGTTTGTACCAGGAGTGCTTGTCCACGGCCATCGCCACCCACGAACAGATCTATCAGACCAAAGCACTAGTAAACATTGCCACCTTATACTTGGAAAGTGGAGATCTACATCAGGCTATAGTGTACTATGAAAAGTTATTGCATCTCGAGTCAGAACTTATTGAGGAGTTTGGGACGGAGGACCACATCCCTGACTTTTGGACTCGGGAACTTCAGTGTGGTCTCCATCTGAATCTTAGCATAGCCTACAAGTCTATTGGTAACATGCACTGTGCTGTAGTACATGCTAGGCAATACACAAGCCTACTTGACAAGTACAACATGACTGGCAAGATAATTGGCGAGTCTTTTCACAATGCAGGCATGCTCAATGAAATTCTAGGAAATTACAGGGAAGCTTTGAAAAATTATGAAATGTATCTAAAAAACTCTAAACAAGCTGGGGATAAAAAAGGGATGGCTCAGGCCTATGGGTGCCTGGGCACTGTGTATGCAGCACTGCGCAACTGGAAGCTGTCAATTACTTATCATGAGCAATACATCTCAATAGCCGACAAATCAAAAGACACCAAAATGATGACAATCTCCAGAGAAATGTTGGCTGACACATACATGTTGAAGGGGGATTGTGAGGCAGCTGTCCAGCACTATGAGGCTATGTCTAACACATGCTTACGAACCGATTATCGTGGAAAAGCTACTGCTTTGTGTAAAATGGGAAATGCCTTCCGTGAACTCAAGAGGAACCAGTACAGCATGCATTACTATGAACAGGCATACAACCTGGCTCAGGACTACTTATACTCTGACATTCAGACACTCTGTGAGTTCAGTTTAGCCTGTATCAAACAACATTCCACACAAATGATGGACATTGAGCTAGCTAGGAAGTATTTTTCAAAACTGATTCCATTTTTGGAAATGAAAATACGTGAGCATCAAGATGAGGACACTCACTGTCCTGTGGAGTACCACCAGCAGCTGGTCCAGTGCTATGACGGAATGCAATGTGTTCTCGCCAAGCTTGGCAGCAAACAGGAATGTCTACAATTTGCAGAGATGTACAGACGACGTCACCTGACCCAGCAGGCTGGCTATCTGGCCTCACTCTCTTTGGGGCTGACCAGTCATGGGTCAGTGCTTGAGGTATGGAATCTTGACCGTATGAATCGAGTGGTGAGCCAACAGAGTGCTTATGTGCTGTATTACTCCCTCATCAACAGTCACCTGTTACTGTGGGTGCTGGCTCCAGGTCAGGGCATCGTCAGATTCTATTCTCGCAAGGCAGAGGACAACACAGACATGGTGCAGCAGGTCAGTAGCATTTCTATAACTTCAAAGTGTATTCACTTAATGTGAAGATGTTGTCATAAGGTCTGAACAAGTAAACAGCAGGAAGTGTTTCTGGTTTCATCTATAGTCGGTAGATAAAGGAACCTTTTTTTCGTTTCACGGTATCATTTTACCTACAGTTTAAAACAAGGATAGTGATTTTAGCATTGCTTGGCTAAAATTTGCATCAAAACTATCAGGGATAGGCCATTAGGGTAAGTGGGTCAACCTGAAGCAAGCAACTATTTAGTTTAAGAATTAAAGGCCATGTCCCAAGGTGGTTTAGAATGGTATAAAGTAACTGTTATGTCTTTATCAAAGCTGACATGACTATATGGGAACCCTTGTTAAATTTAAGTTTTTCTTCTAGTGCCTTCATGTCTGATACATCTGAAAGAGATCAATATCATCAATAACCTTAGCTGTTGTAAGATGTAAAGTCCTCCATCAATCATTCATGAAAGTTTAAATATAGAAGTCCTTATTATTTCCTTGCCAAGATGTGTTAACTTGTGGCATCTTTTGCACATGCATTATTATCATGTGGCCACTTAGTATTATTGATTGGTGATGTAATTATTAATTATTATCATGTGGCCACTTATTATTATTGATTGGTGATGTATTTGCTAATTATTATCATGTGGCCACTTATTATTATTGATTGGTGATGTAATTACTAATTATTATCATGGCTACAACTTAGTAAATTGTGGCAATGGTTAACACTCGAGGTCAATATATGATATTCTTTCCTTGTGTCATCTGGAAGCTTCATACTTAAGATGAATTAATGGATGAATAATTTCAATATTTTCTTTGAAAAGAGGTACTTGATTGATCTTGTAGGTTAAAGACATCCTAGATGAACTGAGGACCTATACAGACCGTAAGTCTATACAAAACTCATGTGAGAACAGATGCTTGCCTCCAAAAGATCTTGAATTAGACTTAGTGCGAAAAAGAAACTTGATGTTGGGGAAATCTGTCAGTGATTTAAAAAAGACCAGGTCCGAGGACGAAGCATCCACAGACAAACCTCTAAAGACACCGGCTCGCAGACTGTTTGATCTTCTGCTGGCCCCAGTGGAGGATATTCTGATAAAGCTCGACCCCAAGAGTCAACTCATCATCATTCCGGACAAACAACTCCACCACTGTCCTTTTGGTATCCTACAGGATTGGTACTCAAGGTACTCATGCACTGTCCTAATGTCTCCTTGGTAACATACATCTACATACCCCAATGTTCCTGTGGTAACATACATGTACATACGCCACTGTTACGGTGGTAACATACATCTACATACACCAATGTTACTGTGGTAACATTCATCCACATACCCCACTGTTACTGTGGTAACATAGTTCCATATACTCCACTGTTACTGTGGTAACATACATCCACATACCCCACTGTTACTGTTGTAACATTCATCCACATACCCCACTGTTACTGTGGTAACATTCATCCACATACCCCACTGTTACTGTGGTAACATTCATCCACATACCCCACTGTTACTGTGGTAACATACATCCACAGACCCCACTGTTACTGTGGTAACATACATCCATATACCCCACTGTTACTGTGGTAACATACATCTACATCCCCCAATGTTACTGTGGTAACATACATCTACATACCCCAATGTTACTGTGGTACCATACATCTACATACCCCACCGTTACTGTGGTAACATACATCCACATACCCCACTGTAACTGTGGTAACATACATCCACATACGCCACTGTTACTGTGGTAACATACATCTACATACACCACTGTTACTGTGGTAACATACATGTACATACCCCAATGTTACTGTGGTAACATACTTCCATATATCCCACTGTTACTGTGGTAACATACATCTACATCCCCCAATGTTACTGTGGTAACATACATCTACATACGCCACTGTTACTGTGGTAACATACATCTACATCCCCCAATGTTACTGTGGTAACATACATCCACATACACCACTGTTTCTGTGGTAACATACATACACATAACCCACTGTTACTGTGGTAACATACATCCATATAACCCACTGTTACTGTGGTAACATCCATCCACATACCCCACTGTTACTGTGGTAACATACATCTACATACCCCAATGTTACTGTGGTAACATACATCCACATACACCACTGTTTCTGTGGTAACATACATCCACATAACCCACTGTTACTGTGGTAACATACATCCATATAACCCACTGTTACTGTGGTAACATACATCCACATACCCCACTGTTACTGTGGTAATATACATCCACATATGCCACTGTTACTGTGGTAACATACATCCACATAACCCACTGTTCCTGTGGTAACATACATCCACATACCCCACTGTTACTGTGGTAACATGCATCCACACACCCCACTGTTACTGTGGTAACATACATCTACATACCCCAATGTTACTGTGGTAAAATACTTCCATATACGCCACTGTTACTGTGGTAACATACATCTACATACCCCACTGTTACTGTGGAAACATACATCCACATACCCCACTGTTACTGGGGTAACATACATCCACATACCCCACTGTTCCTGTGGTAACATACATCCACATACCCCACAGTTACTGGGGTAACATTCATCCACATACCCCACTGTTACTGTGGTAACATTCATCTACATACCCCCTGTTACTGTGGTAACATACATCCACATCACCCACTGTTCCTGTGGTAACATACATCCACATACCCCACAGTTACTGGGGTAACATTCATCCACATACCCCACTGTTACTGGGGTAACATACATCCACATAACCCACTGTTACTGTGGTAACATACATCCATTTACCCCATTGTTACTGTGGTAACATACATCCACATACGCCACTGTTACTGTGGTAACATACATCTACATACCCCAATGTTACTGTGGTAGCATATACATCCACACACCCCACTGTTACTGTGGTAACATACATCCACACACCCCACTGTTACTGTGGTAACATGCATCCACACATTCCACTGTTACTATGGTACATCCACACACCCCACTGTTATTGTGGTAACATACATCCACATACCCCACTGTTACTGTGGTAACATGCATCCACACACCCCACTGTTACTGTGGTAACATACATCTACATACCCCAATGTTACTGTGGTAACATACATCCACATACCCCACTGGAACCTTGGTAACCTTCATCCACATAGCCAACTGTTTCTGACTGGTAACCTGTATCACACATCCCACTGTCACTTTGGTCACTTACAGGATTAGTAATCTAGTTTGTCATCCACATTCCACATTGATATGGTTGCTATGTAATGTATTCTCCCTGGTTATTACTTTTAGGTATTTATATGACAGATTCCGTATTACCTACCTCCCCAGCCTACTAGCTTTGGAGAAAGTTGTAAACAATGAACTGAATCACCTACGAGCCAAGGATGACTTGGAGTTTGAGCGGACTCAAGCACGAAAGGGTGGCCTCACTAAGGTGTTGTCACTTATGATGCCATCTGCTAGTACAACTCCAGGTGAAAGCTCCAGTGTGTCATCGTCGGAGGACCTTTTTGACCTTAAAAAGGTTTCCAACCCTCGGCTAGTGACATCCAGTATGTCAAGGGTAAAGACTCCAGTCAGAAACAACACAAAGTTGTCAGATGAAGTAAGCAAAAATGTGACACGACAGTCCACACAGATCTTACCTGGAATCTCCGAGTTTTCTGGCACTGAGTCAGCCAGTCTCCAACACTTACCTGTGGGGACACTGAAACCTGTGGGCCAGGGAACAGCACCACCAGTGGTGGGCTATCCTGTCCTCCCAGACAAAATGCTCAACATCCACAACTACTCCACTCTTACCACAAAGACATCGACTGGTACTGACATAACCACCTCAAGTCAATGTGTCACACAGTTTGAGCAGGTATCCAGTCAAGACCGGTGTATGGTGATTGGTAACCCCCAGCTCCCAGAAAAGTAAGTTAAGATGGTGCTACAGTTCCCAGAAAAGTGAGTTAAGATGGTGCTACAGCTCCCAGAAAAGTAAGTTAAGATGGTGCTACAGCTCCCAGAAAAGTAAGTTAAGGTGGTGCTACAGCTCCCAGAAAAGTAAGTTAAGATGGTGCTACAGCTCCCAGAAAAGTAAGTTAAGATGGTGCTACAGCTCCCAGAAAAGTAAGTTAAGGTGGTACTACAGTTCCCAGAAAAGTAAGTTAAGATGGTGCTACAGCTCCCAGAAAAGAAAGTTAAGGGGGTAATACAGCTCCCAGAAAAGTAAGTTAAAGCGGTGCTACAGATCCCAGAAGAGTAAGTTAAGATGGTGCTACAGCTCCAAGAAAAGTTAGTTAAGATGGTGCTACAGCTCCCAAAAAAGTAAGTTAAGGTGGTGCTACAGCTTCCTGAAAAGTAAGTTAGGGTAGTATGACTTCCAGGCAGAGTAAACTAACATTGCACAATTGTCAGGTGGCACTCCAGCAGCCTAAAAGAGTTTTATAACAATGTACATTTGAAAGTACAAAAATGGCTACATTCATTATTTGCTTATTTATTGTTGCATTTGTTTACGTTTAAGAAATTGAAATATTTAAAAAAAAGCTTTAAGTTTTTTTCAAACAAATCAGATCCAATTTAAAATACTGCATATAAATTGTGTGTCAAATAAGTACACACAAAAATTTAGCACAAGGTCAGTTATTATTAATAAGCTTTTTTCTCACAGGTTAATGCTACATGGACGTGAGTGGCGGCCTTCCTTATTGGACCTTGATTGGGCATGTCGTGAGTGTAAAACTGTTGCTTCCTACCTAGATGTAGACGCTGTCATGGGTCGTGAGGCGACTAAGGCACGGTTTCTGCAGAACGCAGCCAAGGCCACTGTCCTACACATAGGTACATTTGTCTAGTTATTAGAACCACTGTTGTTTCATTTTATTGTGTTTTGAAGTGATCAGTACCCATATTGAGGTTAATGTATAACAAAAAAAAGACTGTAAATATTCTCCTGTTTCAATATATTATGTATAGTCTAAATGTTAACATTTTCATAAAAAACAGTGGCTGGTAGCTTGCTATACCTTCATGGTTTGATTGATACACTTTCAGCTACATACGGATGTTACAAGGAGGGATTGCTTGTGTTCAGCCCTAGCCCGGTCCAGCTAGAGGAAGGACCCCCTAAGGAGTCATCCTACCTGGTCACTGTAGAGGACATCCTTGACCTGAAGCTGTCTGCCCAGCTGGTTACACTAAATGTAGGCTATAGTCCCTACAGACTTCAAGAAACCATCAACCCTGGATATGAGCTGGCAAGCGCATTCCTGGCAGCTGGTAATTGCATTGATTCATCAATAGTTGTTATTTCTATGTCATTGCTTGATCACATGTGACGCAGAACTGGACTAGTTCATGTTGGTGAGAGGTGACCATTTAGCTTTGTTGGTGAGAGGGTCTGTCTAAAGTTCGGTGTACCTGTTATAATCCTAGTCTGCATGGCCCTATTCCATTTCCTTCTTACACATGTAAAGCTACATGTATATATGTAACAACCTTTCTTGGAAAAATAATGTAACTTTTGTACAATCCCTTGCGAAACATTCTTGTTAGATTGACAGATATGTTATGAAGTGATAAACTGTTTACTGCTATACATGCTATGTGTACGTTACTGTCACATAAACTCCTTTCCTAAAGAGTGGGTATTTAGATTGTATGTACTTTGTGAGGTTTGTGCCACAGTATTAATGGGTATTTAGATTGTATGTACTTTGTGAGGTTTGTGCCACAGTATTAATGGGTATTTAGATTGTATGTACTTTGTGAGGTTTGTGCCACAGTATTAATCCTACATGCACATGTGTTGACAGTACTCTTGATCTTGTACAGGGGCGGAGTGTGTACTGCTGCATACCTGGCCCTTACCTAACGAGGCAGTGAACAAGTTCTACTTCCACTTCTATGCCAAGCTCCAGACAGGGGCTTATTTAACTACAGCGATCTCCACTGCTCTCACGGCAGTCAAGGAAGATAACAGGTCAGCATTTAGTATATATCACAAACTTTCAGTTTGATGCGCTCTATAATGTATAACCTTAGAATGGTTCTCAGCTGAGCATTTAGATAGGGTCAAATAAATCATTTATTCACAGTACAAATCAATGTTTTTGGTTTCAAAGTGTTAACAAACCCCTGATACCCCTGATTTGTCAACGTTGACTGTACACATTCTGTAGTAAATAGAATTGTGTCTACTTTGAGACCTGTTTTTTAGCTCCTCTGGTATACAATATTGTACCTGCTTTGTAGTATTGTGTATCAGGTTCCCATCATTTTTTTCTGCTTTGTGTTGTGTAAAGGTTCAGTGAGGTATACTTCTGGAGTCCATTTGTACTGGTCGGTAAGGATGTGATGGTCAACTTGAAGGAGATCCGACATTCCCAGCTGGACCAGACACTCGATAGAACGGAGAAAGCTGTAGAGGAAGAGTCCGGAAAAGAAATGCTAAACCCCAAGTCTTCTCTGCCTAAAGGTGAAGTGTAACAACGTGTACATTCTGTTAATAACTGTCTGTAGTTTACTGCTTTCTATATATATGTTGTATTTATAGCGTACCTTCTCAAGTCTGTTTCTACTGCTGTCAGCATAAATCTGATCAAAAACAATGAGTCACAAAATATAATATTGGGGATTAAGTATTAATAGTAAAATGCCATTGGTGTTATGTTGTTTACAGTGTCATTATATGTTTATGTTGTTTACAGTGTCATTATCCTGTTGTTTACATTATCAGTATAAGTTTATGTTGTTTACAGTGTCAGTATATGTTTATGTTGTTTACAGTATCAGTGTATGTTTATGCTGTTTACAGTGTCATTATGCTGTTGTTTACAGTATCAGTATATATTTATGTTGTTTACAGTGTCATTAGCCTGTTGTTTACAGTATGAGTATATGTTTATGCTGTTTACAGTGTCATTATGCTGTTGTTTACAGTATCAGTATATATTTATGTTGTTTACAGTGTCATTAGCCTGTTGTTTACAGTATGAGTATATGTTTATGTTGTTTACATTGTCATTATCCTGTTGTTTACATTATCAGTATAAGTTTATGTTGTTTACAGTGTCAGTATATGTAAGTATTAATAGTAAAATGCCATTGGTGTTATGTTGTTTACAGTGTCATTATATGTTTATGTTGTTTACAGTGTCACTATACTGTTTTTTACAGTATCAGTATATGTTTATGTTGATTACAGTATCAATATATGTTTATGTTGTTTACAGTATCAGTATATGTTTATGTTGTTTACAGTATCAATATATGTTTATGTTGTTTACAGTATCAGTGTATGTTTATGCTGTTTACAGTGTCATTATGCTGTTGTTTACAGTATCAGTATATATTTATGTTGTTTACAGTGTCATTAGCCTGTTGTTTACAGTGTCAGTATATGTTTATGTTGTTTACAGTGGCATTATCCTGTTGTTTACAGTATCAGTATATGTTTGTTGTTTACAGTGTCATTAGCCTGTTGTTTACAGTATCAGTATATGTTTATGTTGTTTAGAGTGTCATTATCCTGTTGTTTACAGTGTCAGTATATGTTTATGTTGTTTACAGTATTAGTATATGTTTATGTTGTTTACAGTATCAATATATGTTTATGTTGTTTACAGTCTCAGTATATGTTTATGTTGTTTACAGTGTCATTAGCCTGTTGTTTACAGTGTCAGTATATGTTTATGTTGTTTACAGTGTCACTATACTGTTTTTTACAGTATCAGTATATGTTTATGTTGTTTACAGTATCAATATATGTTTATGTTGTTTACAGTATCAGTATATGTTTATGTTGTTTACAGTGTCATTATCCTGTTGTTTACAGTATCAGTATATGTTTATGTTGTTTACAGTGTCATTATCCTGTTGTTTACAGTATCAGTATATGTTTATGTTGTTTACAGTGTCATTATCCTGTTGTTTACAGTATCAGTATATGTTTATGTTGTTTACAGTGTCATTATCCTGTTGTTTACAGTATCAGTATATGTTTATGTTGTTTACAGTGTCATTATCCTGTTGTTTACAGTATCAGTATATGTTTATGTTGTTTACAGTGTCATTATCCTGTTGTTTACAGTATCAGTATATGTTTATGTTGTTTACAGTGTCATTATCCTGTTGTTTACAGTATCAGTATATGTTTATGTTGTTTACAGTGTCATTATCCTGTTGTTTACAGTATCAGTATATGTTTATGTTGTTTACAGTGTCATTATCCTGTTGTTTACAGTATCAGTATATGTTTATGTTGTTTACAGTGTCATTATCCTGTTGTTTACAGTATCAGTATATGTTTATGTTGTTTACAGTGTCATTATCCTGTTGTTTACAGTATCAGTATATGTTTATGTTGTTTACAGTGTCATTATCCTGTTGTTTACAGTATCAGTATATGTTTATGTTGTTTACAGTGTCATTATCCTGTTGTTTACAGTATCAGTATATGTTTATGTTGTTTACAGTGTCATTATCCTGTTGTTTACAGTATCAGTATATGTTTATGTTGTTTACAGTGTCATTATCCTGTTGTTTACAGTATCAGTATATGTTTATGTTGTTTACAGTGTCATTATCCTGTTGTTTACAGTATCAGTATATGTTTATGTTGTTTACAGTGTCATTATCCTGTTGTTTACAGTATCAGTATATGTTTATGTTGTTTACAGTGTCATTATCCTGTTGTTTACAGTATCAGTATATGTTTATGTTGTTTACAGTGTCATTATCCTGTTGTTTACAGTATCAGTATATGTTTATGTTGTTTACAGTGTCATTATCCTGTTGTTTACAGTATCAGTATATGTTTATGTTGTTTACAGTGTCATTATCCTGTTGTTTACAGTATCAGTATATGTTTATGTTGTTTACAGTGTCATTATCCTGTTGTTTACAGTATCAGTATATGTTTATGTTGTTTACAGTGTCATTATCCTGTTGTTTACAGTATCAGTATATGTTTATGTTGTTTACAGTGTCATTATCCTGTTGTTTACAGTATCAGTATATGTTTATGTTGTTTACAGTGTCATTATCCTGTTGTTTACAGTATCAGTATATGTTTATGTTGTTTACAGTGTCATTATCCTGTTGTTTACAGTATCAGTATATGTTTATGTTGTTTACAGTGTCATTATCCTGTTGTTTACAGTATCAGTATATGTTTATGTTGTTTACAGTGTCATTATCCTGTTGTTTACAGTATCAGTATATGTTTATGTTGTTTACAGTGTCATTATCCTGTTGTTTACAGTATCAGTATATGTTTATGTTGTTTACAGTGTCATTATCCTGTTGTTTACAGTATCAGTATATGTTTATGTTGTTTACAGTGTCATTATCCTGTTGTTTACAGTATCAGTATATGTTTATGTTGTTTACAGTGTCATTATCCTGTTGTTTACAGTATCAGTATATGTTTATGTTGTTTACAGTGTCATTATCCTGTTGTTTACAGTATCAGTATATGTTTATGTTGTTTACAGTGTCATTATCCTGTTGTTTACAGTATCAGTATATGTTTATGTTGTTTACAGTGTCATTATCCTGTTGTTTACAGTATCAGTATATGTTTATGTTGTTTACAGTGTCATTATCCTGTTGTTTACAGTATCAGTATATGTTTATGTTGTTTACAGTGTCATTATCCTGTTGTTTACAGTATCAGTATATGTTTATGTTGTTTACAGTGTCATTATCCTGTTGTTTACAGTATCAGTATATGTTTATGTTGTTTACAGTGTCATTATCCTGTTGTTTACAGTATCAGTATATGTTTATGTTGTTTACAGTGTCATTATCCTGTTGTTTACAGTATCAGTATATGTTTATGTTGTTTACAGTGTCATTATCCTGTTGTTTACAGTATCAGTATATGTTTATGTTGTTTACAGTGTCATTATCCTGTTGTTTACAGTATCAGTATATGTTTATGTTGTTTACAGTGTCATTATCCTGTTGTTTACAGTATCAGTATATGTTTATGTTGTTTACAGTGTCATTATCCTGTTGTTTACAGTATCAGTATATGTTTATGTTGTTTACAGTGTCATTATCCTGTTGTTTACAGTATCAGTATATGTTTATGTTGTTTACAGTGTCATTATCCTGTTGTTTACAGTATCAGTATATGTTTATGTTGTTTACAGTGTCATTATCCTGTTGTTTACAGTATCAGTATATGTTTATGTTGTTTACAGTGTCATTATCCTGTTGTTTACAGTATCAGTATATGTTTATGTTGTTTACAGTGTCATTATCCTGTTGTTTACAGTATCAGTATATGTTTATGTTGTTTACAGTGTCATTATCCTGTTGTTTACAGTATCAGTATATGTTTATGTTGTTTACAGTGTCATTATCCTGTTGTTTACAGTATCAGTATATGTTTATGTTGTTTACAGTGTCATTATCCTGTTGTTTACAGTATCAGTATATGTTTATGTTGTTTACAGTGTCATTATCCTGTTGTTTACAGTATCAGTATATGTTTATGTTGTTTACAGTGTCATTATCCTGTTGTTTACAGTATCAGTATATGTTTATGTTGTTTACAGTGTCATTATCCTGTTGTTTACAGTATCAGTATATGTTTATGTTGTTTACAGTGTCATTATCCTGTTGTTTACAGTATCAGTATATGTTTATGTTGTTTACAGTGTCATTATCCTGTTGTTTACAGTATCAGTATATGTTTATGTTGTTTACAGTGTCATTATCCTGTTGTTTACAGTATCAGTATATGTTTATGTTGTTTACAGTGTCATTATCCTGTTGTTTACAGTATCAGTATATGTTTATGTTGTTTACAGTGTCATTATCCTGTTGTTTACAGTATCAGTATATGTTTATGTTGTTTACAGTGTCATTATCCTGTTGTTTACAGTATCAGTATATGTTTATGTTGTTTACAGTGTCATTATCCTGTTGTTTACAGTATCAGTATATGTTTATGTTGTTTACAGTGTCATTATCCTGTTGTTTACAGTATCAGTATATGTTTATGTTGTTTACAGTGTCATTATCCTGTTGTTTACAGTATCAGTATATGTTTATGTTGTTTACAGTGTCATTATCCTGTTGTTTACAGTATCAGTATATGTTTATGTTGTTTACAGTGTCATTATCCTGTTGTTTACAGTATCAGTATATGTTTATGTTGTTTACAGTGTCATTATCCTGTTGTTTACAGTATCAGTATATGTTTATGTTGTTTACAGTGTCATTATCCTGTTGTTTACAGTATCAGTATATGTTTATGTTGTTTACAGTGTCATTATCCTGTTGTTTACAGTATCAGTATATGTTTATGTTGTTTACAGTGTCATTATCCTGTTGTTTACAGTATCAGTATATGTTTATGTTGTTTACAGTGTCATTATCCTGTTGTTTACAGTATCAGTATATGTTTATGTTGTTTACAGTGTCATTATCCTGTTGTTTACAGTATCAGTATATGTTTATGTTGTTTACAGTGTCATTATCCTGTTGTTTACAGTATCAGTATATGTTTATGTTGTTTACAGTGTCATTATCCTGTTGTTTACAGTATCAGTATATGTTTATGTTGTTTACAGTGTCATTAGCCTGTTGTTTACAGTGTCAGTATATGTTTATGTTGTTTACAGTGTCATTATTCTGTTGTTTACAGTGTCAGTATATGTTTATGTTGTTTACTGTGTCATTATCCTGTTGTTTACAGTGTCAGTATATGTTTATGTTGTTTACAGTTCCTGTGAGGGAGGAGCACCTGCTGACTCTGCAGTCCCTTTTGGGAACTGTGTTGTACCATCACTCCAAACAGCCACAAGTAGTCCCAGAGCTCATAGACCTGGTAAGGCTGTACTAGTTTATCTTTCGACACAAATCTTATATATTGGAATCCATATAATGGTTTTATTTTCAGAAAATATTAGTGATCAAAAGGTTATTCACAATAGGGTTTCATCATTTGATTTAGTGAAATGCTGACCTTCTTTAGAATTGTTGTATATGTCATGAGACAATCTTAGGAAATTGTTTTATCATATTGACCAATCATGTCATTTGATAATAATCATCTGACTCCATGGGTGGAGGGAGGCTTTTTCTGTGTTTAGTTATTCATTAATATTTGTTACAACAGCTATAAAGTAAGAGTAAGTGTATGATGCAGTCAGGACGTAATGATAAATGAGAAAGTTTTATCTTGTCTCTAGTTGGACAGTTCTCTGAAGAGGCTTCACACAGAGGAACTCAACCAACAGACCACAAACCTGTCGGAGCACCTGACAGCCAGTATTGGTGGCCTTGACCTGCTAAAGTGTCTGGGGTTCCACTTCCAGGCCAAAGGCTCCACCCTGGCAGACCCATATGTGGTGTACCCTCACTGGAACAGGGATGAACTACTTGTACCTACATATGATGCTCTTAGGGCTGTTAGTGGTAAGTTAGCCCTAAAGGTGTGTCCACTAGGTGATGATTCTTGATACGGTTTAATCCTACATAGTTCTAATAGTATTGTTTGTGTTGGTTGATATTTTAAACCCTACTGTTAGGCCTGAGTAGTAACGGTAAATATAATGATATTCCTTTACGATATTTTCAGAGGATTAATTGTAAAACATGATGCATTTCACTTATCATAACATCTTTTATTATCATTTTTTGCTGAATATTAAGTTTTCTTGAAACACTGTGTTTTTCTAACTATATGATCTATGTAATTTAATTCTCTTAATGTGACTAGCTCCACTGTATATTGTTTTATTTTGACCATTATCAACAGTTTTCAAGGAAACTTTACCTGTGCTTCAGTGAAACACCTTCAGTTCATGATCCTGGGCATGTTGTGCATAGATGCATATAGCACAACCAGTGAAATGTTTTTGTGTTGTGTACACTATTTACTCTGTTACCTTCATCAGACAAATGGGAGATAAAGCATAACACACAATGGTGTAAAACATGTATGAGTTGGCAATAAAATCACTGTTGACTTTGCTATGCTATGTGCTTATGTACACTCAGTTATTATGCATACGAAATGAAGATTAAATTGGCAAATCAATTTGGCTACTTTAATACCTGGTCATAGATGTGCAAGAGTCTATGAGCAATTCAGAACAGGCCTGTGGCAGAGTTATCTCAGTTGATAATGTAATTTGGCATGATTTGTGATTGCAGACTTTTTTGATCTGGGACTTGATCTCATTGGTTAAATTTGTTTCCTTATTTGGTTTCTGTATCTTTCCAGTGTTTACTAGGTCAAACCCCAAATCACCTTCCAGTTTATCTTATATATGATGTGTCACAGTTCCTGCATCTGATAGTGTACATGTATTCTGCAATATTTTCTTTAAGGGCATTATACTTAGGCTGTAAATGGATATTACAAAGTGTCTTGTGGTGCTACATGCCTGTAGTGATGCCATGGCCACACTTTATCCCCTGAATGTTTTCAAAAAGTCCTTAATGTAATGGATGTCCAGCTGACCATTCATTTTGTTTTTCTCCTTTTCTTGAACTTTATTTACTTTGAAACCATTTTTGTACATTTCTGGGTGCCCATTCTTGATATACACATGTTTTTGGTGCCTCTGTGATGTGATTTTGCACTTGCATTTTGTCCTATTGTTTTGTGACAGCAGGCCAGTTAGGAATCGAGATGAGGGGATCCTATACTCTCACACATCTATTACCAGGTATTAAACAATGTGTAACTGATGTTTTTTGTCAGATGATCATCATTTCATACATGTATAACAACTATAGCATTGCTGAATTAATGGTAATGTTATTGCCTACTCATACATGTTTAGCACTTTTGCATATATACATTTTACTGGTCCTTAATTGTCTCATGTAGGTGACAGTGTGCACACTGTTCTAGCCATCAAAATGCATATGACACACATAAAGATTGTGCATTTACCTTCATATCAACAGAGTGGTAGTGTACATTTATGCATATTTTGCCAACATTATCAAGCATTCCAATATTTTCCTTCATTCAGTTTATTTATTTTACTTACAAGTTTCACATGAACTTAGAGAACTGTCTGGTCTATCTGAGACCACTCCTACTGTTATGATTTAAATGCTATTGAATAATAAATATACGTCATAACAGATAGGAGGTTATGTGTTTCAGAGATCACTAAGGAGACCACATGTACGGAGAGGATCTACAACATGCTTCCTTTGTCACAGGACACCATATCTCTTATCATTGACCTGGTAGGTAGCTCAACTACTGCCTTCCCCACTGCTGTAGATATACTGTGACTTCTCAGGCCCAAATCTTCACAGGCCCAAATCTTCACAAGCCCAAATCTTCACAGGCACATGTCTTCACAGGCCCAAATCTCCATAGGCACAAGTCTTCACAGGCTCAAATGTTCACAGGCACAAAACTTCATAGGCACAAATCTGCACAGGCACAAATCTTCACAGGCACAAATCATTATCATTTACTGCTACAGTAGATAGAACTTCACAGACACAAAACTTCATAGGCACAAATCTTCACGGCACACATCTTCACAGGCACAAATCATAATCATTTACTGCTACAGTAGATAGAACTTCACAGGCCCAAATCTTCAAAGGCCCAAATCTTCAATCTTCACAGACCCAAATCTTCACAGGCCCAAATCTTCAATCTTCACAGGCCCAAATCTTCAATCTTCACAGGCCCAAATCTTCAATCTTCACAGGCCAAAATCTTCACAGGCCCAACTCTTCACAGGCACAAATCATTTACTGCTACAGTAGATTTAACTTCACAGGAACAAGTTCACTGTTAAATGAACAGTAAGTGTAGTACAATTACACACAAACAAGTTCACTTTTATATACAGTAAAGTGTACTACAATTACACACGAACAAATCATTTACTGCTACAGTTGATATAACTTCACCAGATCAAATTGTACTACAATTACACAGGAACAAGTTCACTGTTATATACAGTAAGTGTACTACAAGTACACACAAACAAGTTCACTGTTATATACAGTAAGTGAACTACAATTACACACAATCAAGTTCACTGTTATATACAGTAAGTGTAGTACAATTACACACAAACAAGTTCACTGTTATATGTACAGCAAGTGTAGTACAATTACACACAAACAAGTTCACTTTTATATACAGTAAAGTGTACTACAATTACACACGAACAAATCATTTACTGCTACAGTTGATATAACTTCACCAGATCAAATTGTACTACAATTACACAGGAACAAGTTCACTGTTATATACAGTAAAGTGTACTACAATTACACACGAACAAATCATTTACTGCTTCAGTTGATAGAACTTCACAGGAACAAGTTCACTGTTATATACAGTAAGTGTACTACAATTACACACGAACAAATCATTTACTGCTACAGTTGATAGAACTTCACAGGAACAAGTTCACTGTTATATACAGTAAGTGTACTACAAGTACACACAAACAAGTTCACTGTTATATACAGTAAGTGAACTACAATTACACACAATCAAGTTCACTGTTATATACAGTAAGTGTACTACAATAACACACGAACAAGTTCACTGTTATATACAGTAAGTGTACTACAATTACACACGAACAAATCATTTACTGCTACAGTTGATATAAGTTTAAGTTTAAGAATCTTTTAGCCCACCTGTCTTGAAGTGCTTATCAGCATACACCATTATGTTTCGTTCACCCATTAGTCGTTAGTTCTGTCTTTATCTTTTTCCAAATATATTCTTCATAAGAAAAAAAGGCCTAGGTTAATAATCATAGCATGTTTATTGATTGGCTAGACTGAAACACTAGCTGTCAATCTTTTCTGAATAAATGACATTGACTTTTGGGTTTCATGGGAATGCATGGGTCAGATGTGTTAAAAACTTCAAATCACTTCCTTTTATGAATTCATGAAACATGATGTGATGATATTTCAACTTCAGCTGACCTGATAGGGCTATCAAATCATTCAGATGAATGACCTTGATCAATAATCAGGTTCAAGGGGGTCGAATGTGCAAAAGTCTTGAAACAGCTCCTTCTGATGAACAATGAGGCTGGTAGATTAATGGTATCTGGTATGTAATTTGTTGGGGTAGAGTGCTACCAAATGTCAGGAAAAAAATATCTGGACCAACATTCAAGGTCATGGGTCAAATGTGTTAAAAGGATTCTTTATAAGAATCATGTATCCAAGATAACCAGTATAACACTTCTAGTTTGCTGAGGTGAGAGCTGTCTTAGTAATTATTCTTCGTAAGTTTTCAAGAATACAGAATGAATACTATAGTGTTGCAATATTAAAACAATATTTGAAGACTGCTACGCCTGTAACAATGATTTATGACCTGCAGCTAGCAGAGGCAAAAAAATTGTTGCCTTTTGATTAACTGAGATCAACTGATTATATCAGCATTGAATACGTATTGCCAAAACCGTAAATCAACAGGTGGGTCTGTTGTTCTATGTAACAGGTGGGTCTGTTGATTTATGTAACAGGTTGGTATGTTGTTCTACGTATCAGGTGGGTCTGTTGTTCTAGTTGTTCTATGTATCAGGTGGGTCTGTTGTTCTGTGTATCAGGTGGGTCTGTTGTTCTATGTATCGGGTGGGTCTGTTGTTCTATGTATCGGGTGGGTCTTTTGTTCTATGTATCGGGTGGGTCTGTTGTTCTATGTAACAGGGGGGTATGTTGTTCTATGTATCAGGTGGGTCTGTTGGTCTATGTAACATGTGGGTCTGTTGTTCTATGTAACAGGTGGATCTGTTGTTCTATGTATCAGGTGGGTCTGTTGGTCTATGTAACAGGTGGGTCTGTTGTTCAATGTAACAGGTGGGTCTGTTGTTCTGTGTAACGGGTGGGTCTGTTGTTCTATGTAACAGGAGGGTATGTTGTTCTATGTATCAGGTGGGGCTGTTGTTCTGTGTATCAGGTGGGTATGTTGTTATGTGTATCAGGTGGGTATGTTGTTCTATGTAACAGGTGGGTGTGCTGATTTATGTAACAGGTGGGCATGTTGTTCTACGTATCAGGTGGGTCTTTTGTTCTATGTAACAGGTGTGTCTGTTGTTCTATGTAACAGGTGGGTGTGCTGATTTATGTAACAGGTGGGCATGTTGTTCTACGTATCAGGTGGGTCTTTTGTTCTATGTAACAGGACAGTCTGTTGTTCTATGTATCAGGTGGGGCTGTTGTTCTGTGTATCAGGTGGGTATGTTGTTCTGAGTATCAGGTGGGTATGTTGTTCTATGTATCAGGAGGGTCTGTTGTTCTATGTAACAGGTGGATCTGTTGTTCTATGTATCAGGTGGGTCTATGTAACAGGTGGGTCTGTTGTTCTATTATCAGGTGGGTCTGTTGTTCTATGTATCAGGTGGGGCTGTTGTTCTGTGTATCAGGTGGGTATGTTGTTCTGTATATCAGGTGGGTATGTTGTTCTGTGTATCAGGGGGGTATGTTGTTCTATGTAACAGGACGGTCTGTTGTTCTATTCTATGTATCAGGTGGGTCTGTTGTTCTGTGTAACAGGTGGATCTGTTGTTCTATGTATCAGGTGGGTCTATGTAACAGGTGGGTCTGTTGTTCTGTGTATCAGGTGGGTATGTTGTTCTGAGTATCAGGTGGGTATGTTGTTCTATGTATCAGGAGGGTCTGTTGTTCTATGTAACAGGTGGATCTGTTGTTCTATGTATCAGGTGGGTCTGTTGTTCTATCTATCGGGTGGGTCTGTTGTTCTATGTAGCAGGTGAGTCTGTTGTTCTATGTATCAGGTGGGTCTATGTAACAGGTGGGTCTGTTGTTCAATGTAACAGGTGGGTCTGTTGTTCTATTATCAGGTGGGCATGTTGTTCTATGTAACAGGTGGGTCTGGTGTTCTGTGTATCAGGTGGGTATGTTGTTATGTGTATCAGGTGGGTATGTTGTTCTATGTAACAGGTGGGTGTGCTGATTTATGTAACAGGTGGGCATGTTGTTCTACGTATCAGGTGGGTCTGTTGTTCTATGTATCGGGTGGGTCTTTTGTTCTATGTATCGGGTGGGTCTGTTGTTCTATGTAGCAGGTGAGTCTGTTGTTCTATGTATCAGGTGGGGCTGTTGTTCTGTGTATCAGGTGGGTATGTTGTTCTGAGTATCAGGTGGGTATGTTGTTCTATGTATCAGGAGGGTCTGTTGTTCTATGTAACAGGTGGGTCTGCTGATTTATGTAACAGGTTGGTATGTTGTTCTACGTATCAGGTGGGTCTTTTGTTCTATGTAACAGGTGTGTCTGTTGTTCTATGTAACAGGTGGGTCTTTTGTTCTATGTAACAGGTGTGTCTGTTGTTCTATGTAACAGGTGGTTCTGTTGTTCTATGTAACAGGTGGGTCTGCTGATTTATGTAACAGGTTGGTATGTTGTTCTACGTATCAGGTGGGTCTTTTGTTCTATGTATCAGGTGGGTCTGTTGGTCTATGTAACAGGTGGGTCTGTTGTTCAATGTAACAGGTGGGTCTGTTGTTCTATTATCAGGTGGGTCTGTTGTTCTATGTAACTGGTGGGTCTGTTGTTCTATGTATCAGGTGAGTCTGTTGTTCTATGTATCGGGTGGGTCTGTTGTTCTATGTAACAGGAGGGTATGTTGTTCTATGTATCAGGTGGGTCTGTTGGTCTATGTAACAGGTGGGTCTGTTGTTCTGTGTATCGGGTGGGTCTGTTGTTCTATGTATCAGGTGGGTATGTTGATCTATGTAACAGGTGGGTCTGCTGATTTATGTAACAGGTTGGTATGTTGTTCTACGTATCAGGTGGGTCTTTTGTTCTATGTATCAGGTGGGTCTGTTGGTCTATGTAACATGTGGGTCTGTTGTTCTATGTAACAGGTGGGTCTGTTGTTCTATGTATCAGGTGGGTATGTTGTTCTATGTAACAGGTGGGTCTGCTGATTTATGTAACAGGTTGGTATGTTGTTCTACGTATCAGGTGGGTCTGTTGTTCTATGTAACAGGACAGTCTGTTGTTCTATGTATCAGGTGGGTCTGTTGTTCTGTGTATCAGGTGGGTATGTTGTTCTGTGTATCAGGTGGGTATGTTGTTCTATGTAACAGGACGGTCTGTTGTTCTATGTATCAGGTGGGTCTGTTGTTCTATGTATCCGGTGGGTCTGTTGTTCTATGTATCCGGTGGGTCTGTTGTTCTATGTAACAGGAGGGTCTGTTGTTCTATGTATCCGGTGGGTCTGTTGTTCTATGTAACATGTGGGTCTGTTGTTCTATGTATAAGGTGGGTCTGTTGTTCTATGTATAAGGTGGGTCTGTTGTTCTATGTAACAGGACAGTCTGTTGTTCTATGTATCAGGTGGGAATGTTGTTCTATGTATAATTTTCTTTGATAGAGACAAATGCTGTTAAAAGAATGTATCGGGTGGGTCTGTTGTTCTATGTATCAGGTGGGTCTGTTGTTCTATGTAACAGGTGGGTATGTTGATTTGTGTATCAGGTGGGTCTGTTGTTCTATGTAACAGGACGGTCTGTTGTTCTACGTATCAGGTGGGTCTTTTGTTCTATGTATAATTTTCTTTGATAGAGACAAATGCTGTTAAAAGAAATGAAATTATCATTAGATTTAATTTCAAGGTCACAGGTAGAATACATTTTAAAACCTCAAATGGCTTCTTCTTCTTAACCTATAAAATCGAGTCATACTCTTTTACATGTATCTTACTGAATTTGGGCAATACTGTCAAATTCACAAGGGTTGAATATGAAAAGAAATCAGATTAAAGTTAACTTTCTACAGAGATGTATTTGTGATGTTTGGCCTGTAGCTTACAGTGTGTGGGACTGTCAGACTTACCTTGACACACTTTTACAGTGTGTGGGTCTGTCAGACTTACCTTGACTCACTTTTACAGTGTGTGGGACTGTCAGACTTATCTTGACACACTTTTACAGTGTGTGGGACTGTCAGACTTATCTTGACACACTTTTACAGTGTGTGGGACTGTCAGACTTACCTTGACACACTTTTACAGCGGGTGGGTCTGTCAGACTTACCTTGACACACTTTTACAGTGTGTTGGACTGTCAGACTTACCTTGACACACTTTTACAGTGTGTGGGACTGTCAGACTTACCTTGACACACTTTTAAGTTACAGAGATAAAATGTGTCAGGCATGTGTGTCGCAATTTGAGCTTATATTGCTATATACAATAGACATAACAACAAGTAACTGTCTACAAATGAGAGAAAATATTGAGTTTTTAAGGTGTCAAACTGGTTAGGTATACAGTGTTATTTTCTTACAAATGTTTGATGTTGCGCTACTTTATGACATTGTTATAATGTATTTGTGAAATTAATGTTCCTGCATAATGTATCACAGCTGGTATTAGTAACCCTATATTTATGGACGAGTTTATAATAATACCCCGGCCTGGATAGAGTATACATTCCTAGTACTCTGTCTTGTTTTTCAGATGAGCATAACAAAGCATGCTCCTGAGATCCAGCTCAAGGTTAATGACCTATCTGTGCGACCTCTGTGGCAGAACCCGTCTGTGAAGAAAACTCTTAATGCCATAGGTTTCCACCAGATTGGGCTTCTACTGAATTTCAATCGCACACCCTTGAACAAGTAAGATCACCCACAGGTCAAAAACATGTTGAGTCAACCTTGAAATTTAAAGGTCACCTGCTGCCCAAACACAAGTATGGTAGAGCTATGTCAAAATATAAATAAGATCAGTTGATTGCTGACAATATATTTGATCAGGTATATACTGGGTATAAAGTAGATGATAAAAAAGTCATGAGAGATTGCATTATACTCTAAACATAGCTGCAGTAGTGTTTAATTTCTTAGATATTAAAACATAACCATGACATTAACATCTCTGTTTTTCCTGCCCACCACTCTCCTCCTCTAGGACCCTGTTGACGGCCGCGCTACAGCTGTTCCTGGCCTTGAGTGCCTATAAGAGTCAGGTGCTGTTGTACAGACTTGATGTCAACCTCCTAGGAAAACCAGGCACCACCAAGGTCATAAAGGTACATTTCACCACTAGACCTACATTTGTACTTTTTTTTTTATTACTTTGATGTTTAAAACAGCATTTATTCGCTGATACTGTACTAAAATCTTAAGTCTGAAGCTCTAATCAATGGCATCTGCCAACTATTCTGAAATCAAGGTAACGTTTGACCAAGCAGGATGACTCTACATATGTATGCGAGTTAAAAGTTTTTCATTATTAATTTTTCAGCCAACCATGCTGCAGGAGATTGGACGCCTGCCATCCCTCACACCTCTACTGCTCCCAAGGAATCAGGTAAACACTGAACAAGTTTTACATAATAAACATGTTAGTTATGCTCTGATGAAACACATCTATAATCAACTGAACATTGAAGTGACCTACATGTTACTGTTTTAAATAGCAATACTGATTGGAAAAATATATTCTCATAAGTAATTTGAATATAACATGGTGATGCCAATCCCGAACACAACATTGATAATTTGTAAGCTTAGGTAAGCAGCTATAAATATTTTCCTGTATTAATGTCTTCCCTTCAAATGAAGGGAGACATATTGTATGAGTACTAGTTCTTCTTCTTCTGGTTCTTCTGGTTCTTCTAATCGCAAGTTGTCTGGGCCATACATTTTAAACAGTAAAAGATATCTTAATGAAACTTGAGGTATATATGCATCACCCACAGAAGTTGTGCACTGCACTAAAATTAGGTCACTGTGACCTTTACCTCAAGGTCAAAGGTCAAATAAGTGCACCATTTTCAGTAAATTCTTGTCCAGCCAATACATTTTAAACTGTTAAAGATATCTTTATCAAACTTGAAGTATACCTGCATCACCCACAGAAGGTGTGCAGTGCACTAGAATTAGATCTCTTATTTTTTATACTAAAGTTTGTCCGGAGCATAAGTTCCATGTTATTTCACCTATGTTGACCAAACTTACCATATTTATGTATCTTGGGAAGGTGGAATCTGTTGCACTAAAATCGGGTCTTGTGTCCCACTATATATAGAGTTATGGCCCTTTGTTTATTTTTAATACCGAAGTTTGTCCACGGCATGACTTCCATGTTGTTGCACCTACATTGACAAAGTTTGCTATAGTTATGTATCTTGGGAAGAAGGAGTGTTGCATTCTAAATTCGGGTCTTGTGCCCCACTATTTAAAGAGATATGGCCCTTTGTTAATGTTTTGTACCAAAGTTTGTCGATTGGCTTATAAGGGGAAACATATGTTTTTGTTCACAAAAACAAGTTTCTATTTGTATTATGTAAATATTAGCTGAGTTATCTGTAACTGGTGCTATTAAATTCATTAGTTGAGGATGAGTACACCCTGGCTGAGTCGAGCGGAGAAGGCTGATGAGATGGATGAGAAAATCAAGCTAGCCCGGGGGTATGTATCTATACACAGACTGATACTTAGATAGAAAAAGAAAATGGATGAAATAATACCTATGAATGTCATTGTTGATAAAGTTAATGTAAATGTGTGTTGGAAAAATGTCTTACCTGTAAATGTGTGCTGGGAAAATGTCTTGCCTGTAAATGTGACTGTTGGAAAAATGTCTTACCCGTAAATGTGTGCTGGGAAAATGTCTTATCTGTAAATGTGTGTTGGACAAATGTTTTACCTGTAAATATGTGCTGGGAAAATGTCTTGCCTGTAAATGTGTGTTGGAAAATGTCTTACCTCTAAATGTGTCTTGGAAAAATGTCTTACCTGTAAATGTGTGCTGATATTGTCTATACTGTCGGGGTGTTTGAAGTTTGACCTGTGAGTTTTTTTGTTGATTCTAACTTGTAAAGGTGTTTATGAGAATTTAAAAGTTTTGTTTGTTGCAAGTCTGACCATTGAATGTGTGTTTACAGGAAGTCTGACCTAGATGAGCGTTACACTGACTATCAGGAGCGGGCCAGAACCTGGCATCAAATCACTGTAGTAGCACAGGTAAGTCTCCTGGACAAGGACTAGCTATTATATCTTAATAATCAAAGTGTTACTCTACTTGTTAACATACCTATAGAGTCCACACTGTCTTCCTAGAAATAGCTTCCAGGGTATGTACACATTAAAAATAAGTACTTAGCTTAGTCTCAAGTATACCACTGTATGTATGAAGATTGAGATTGTTTCCAGAACTGACACGTTTTTATAAAACAGTTTCCTCAGTCAGGAGGGATTGTTATTGATTATTTTGGATTATTTTCTTATGGCTGGTAATAAGTGTGTTACTGACAAAATTCAAATGTTAATTTGATATTTTTTTTTATTTCAATAAGTATATTTACATACACGCAATAAGGAGGTAGGGAAAAAATATGAGAATTTGCTGAAATAAAGTATCATTATAGTGTTTTGTCTGGAAAGAGAATAATTTAGCACAAATAGAGATATTGCTATGAAAATAAGAGTAGAACACATTTCATTACAATATTGCTGCTGATAACTAGTGACCACCTGGAAATGAAGATGGATTATTCGACTGACATGAAACTGTTATCCTGATAGGACCAGCATCCCCATACACCTTACCACCATGATACAGAACCATAACAACTCTTCCCTAGTCACCCTGTTATTAGCTTATGCTGTACTGCGGCGTCCGGCGTCCATTTGTCGTCCGGCGTCCCTCTGCCAACTTTTTCTTTTGAAAGACTTCTTCTGAAGAACTGGAGGACCTAGGGTCATGATATTTGGCCAGTAGGTACCTCAGATGGAGTGCTATAAAGTTTCCTCATTTAAATGACCTTGACTTACTTTCAGGGTCACTGGGGTCAAATATGTTAAAAATTTCAAACAACAATATTTTAAGAACCATTTGGACTATAGTCATGTTACTTGGGTATGTTATGTAGACCAGCAGTGCAAATCATTTTCTCAATTACAGTAATGAGGTCAAAGGTCAACTGTAAGTGCTAGTAAGGGGTCAAATGTCAACTTTGGTTAAAAGCTTTAACAATTTTCTTTTCAAGTTCCATAAAGGCCCAGGGTCATGATATTTGGCCAGTAGGTACCAGGGATGGAGTGCTATACAGTTTCCTCATTAAAAAGACCTAGGCCTACTTTCAAGGTCACAGGGGTCAAATATGTTAAAAAATTCAAACAACAATATCCTAAGTACCATTTGAACTAGAGTTGTGGTACTTGGTTATATTATGAAGATCAGCAGTGCATTTTTTCTCTCAATTACAGTAATGAGGTCAAAGGTCAACTTTAAGTGATAGTCAGGTCATAGGTCAATGTGAGTTAAAAGCTTCAAAATTAAAATTTGAAATTTCAATCAACAATATCTTCAGAAACCGTTTAAGAGATGTTAAAATGTCTTGTGTTCTAGTTACCAAATTTGGTCTTAAGTTACCTATATGTCAGTTTCATGTAACAAAAGAAACAGGTGAGCAATACCGGCCCTCTGGGCCTCTTGTTCATTTGTTGCAACATATTTCCTTTAAATCCAGTTGAAATCATCAAATTTGATTATTAAATTGTTTCTCACCTATTCTTTAAATGCATCAGTCGGAATCTGTCAAGGTAAGCTGAAATTGCATGCATATGTGTGAGTGAATGGTATATATTTCTTTTTTTTTCATTGTTTTGAATGATTCGAGATAAAATAAACATGAATGACAGAATCTTAATGTTAATATGATGTGCTAGTGGATATTGCTCGAGTTGAATAGTTCCACTTTGTAGACAGTTCTGACCCAATGTCTGAATCACACTCAACGATTTACATACAAGTATGAGGTTGTGTAAAGCCAAAACATCTAATAAGTTTATCCTTGACCACAGATGCTATCAAATTTTCTGCTAGCAAAAAAACTTCCTATAGGCCAGCTTGATCAAACACGAAGGAATACCTCTTATACATAATACTACATTATCCTGCTTCTGCATTACAATCTTTTCAAATGCTGTTATAATGATTGACCTGCATCGTTTGTATTGGATTCTGAAACTTCACAAAACATCATTTCATCAATGTCTTCTGGTTGCTCATCGAAGCCATTAACCAAACTTCTTACTTTAATCAGTTCCATTATATATTGAT
This sequence comes from Mizuhopecten yessoensis, assembly GCF_002113885.1. Taxonomy (NCBI): domain Eukaryota; kingdom Metazoa; phylum Mollusca; class Bivalvia; order Pectinida; family Pectinidae; genus Mizuhopecten; species Mizuhopecten yessoensis. The sequence goes on along the minus strand of NW_018408759.1, from coordinate 252,864 downwards.
ACCGTCGTATTGTCACACCAAAAGTGTTATTAAATGAGTGTTGTTTTTGGAAAATTCAGAAGATCTTTGTACCAATCTCCAGCATTATTTTAGCGAAAATTGTTTCTTCATACCAAACTGGAGGAATTTCATTGTTCTCTTACTATGAACGTTTTCCCCAAAAAATGGGAACATCGGTACAGATATATGATTTTGAACAATTTTGGAGCGTACTTTGTAAAAATAAAACATGATAAAGGCCAGGTTGAAATATACAGAGGACGAAATAGTGAGACTTTTTTATTTGGTTTTCCAGCAGACTGTTATCATACAAGTGGAAACAGTTTGTGCCTCTCTCATGTTTGACTTTTCTTTTGCTTTTTTATCAGGACAGGTATAGCAACAATTTCAATTTCAGATGTGTCAGCAATGTGACGGTCATTTATTATAAAGTATATTAACCACGTCAGTCGTACCTATCTTTCTGAACTTGAAATCAAAGACCCTATAGACTGTTCTTAATCAGATATTTTTCTCGATCTCACTTACAACATGACCCTTCTGGACGGCTTACTACTAAGATGTTTGACACGTTTGATAATTTAGATTTTTCTGATAATAAATGTTTGTTTGGGACATTTGGAAAGTTTATAGTTGACATCAGGATCTGAGCTCACTGAGAAACATTCTTATATGATTATTGACGTTTTTAATTATGTTCAAAAGCATGCCATGAAATTTCATTTTCACAGTCCCGAATCCTACTCAGAGGATGTGGCATTTCTTGATTTGACCTTGATTTACATGGCAGTTGTCGCCAGAGTATGCTTTTCCTTCTGGAACATCTGGCCCTATTCCTCCTGTGCTGTTACAAGGACATCAATGCCTTTAGATCCTTTGTTCATATTTTGACATTTTTTAATCGATTTTGAGTTAGAATTACAGTTTTGTTCAGACTTAGGTATTACTTTCATGATTTTTTTACTGTTTGGTATTCAAAATGCAGAATATACACAATCATATCCCCGACAAATATCGTAATATTATTTTATAATATGGATTTTTTTATATTGTTCATTAAAATAAAAGATAATCACAGATAATGTGCATTTAATTATAATGATATGATAGTCATGTAAGTGCTTGCATGTGATGCTTACATTGTATTATACATGTTGTATCAGTGTGTGTGTGCTAGTTGTTTTTAAAAGAGAGATCAGCGGGATTTCCCCCTCGGACTGTTTGGCAGTATATCAACTCTAAATATCAGCACAAAATTACGTGTTCATATTTGGAATGAAATACATTTACGAAATATTCAAAACAAACACATTTATTATTTACTTGTGCATATACTTTTCTGTTTGTACCAAATAAGATAATGATAGTTTCATAGAATAGATTTTTGAGATTTTTGGTTGAAGAAATCAGAAAATTCGGTCTTACGTTGATAAGAAGAGGGTTTACGACCCACCTCTCCACCACAACAAAATGACTCCTGTATGCTTGGTAGGGATGGATATTTATCACGAAGTCCTTGTTACTGAAGTAGCATTGTTAAATACCACCTCTGTTGTTGTAAGGTGAATATTTCAGTATATGTGAGATATATCGGTTTTTAGAACCACAAATGATCGAGTTTCGGGCATATGTATAACTGTCAGCAAATGGCACCAATATGTCGTAAGTTTGACACATAAGGAAAAACGACTGCACATGTAAAGAAAAGAAAACATCAATTTTGCCAAGCGGCATTTCCCAAATATTGGTAACAATTAATGAAAATATACAATGAAAATAAAAACGATGAATGAAATAATTGTTTATTCAATTAATACGCATGGTACTGAGAGTAGTGTATTGGTTTTTGTATTGCAGTCTGCCGTAAGTGTTGTATACTGAAGTGTATGCGTTGTTATATTACTGTTTGTCAGCCATTATTGTTTATTGTTGTTTACTGTACCGTATTGTTTGTTTTATTGCTGTGTGTCTGCTAGTATATTGTTTATTGTTGTTTAGTGTACCTTATTGTTTGTTTTATTGCTGTGTGTCTGCCAGTATATTGTTTAGTGTATTGGTTGTTTGATCATTATTGTTAACTGTTAATAAGTTGTACTGCTATGTACATTACCTACCATTGTTTTTGTGTTTTGTTATTGTTGCGCATTGTTGGGAGTACTGACCGTTGTTGTAATCATGGTTATTGATAAACAACCTCTTGAACACAATCGGATAAATATCCGATATGTTTTTAATCAAAACAAAGCGATCTTAAAATCCAACATTTGTTTTCTTCTCTTACCTGTAAACAGAAAACGTTCTCCTATGTAGTGAACGATCTATATCTCTGTATGCATATGTTATGAAGGAATTCGTTATGTTTTTAAGGTGTGTTATTTAACATTTTTCACATTTATATATGTAGTTATGAAATAATATAAAATACCTGTTGAATTGGCAGAGAGAGGTCAACAGGCTTCAGTGTTAATACACCTGCTATAATGTAAGAACTGATGACTATAAAATCAGTAAAAGTAAGACATGCTATACTTAGCGTACAACAGGCTACAACTTAAAGAGTTGATACAGTCTTCTGTACAGCTTATACAGCATGCTATAGAGTTGATAAATATTGTATACAAAGGAAGACAACTAGCTATAAGATTGATAAAGCATGCTGTAATATAAGTATAAAATGCTCTACTTTGTAAGATATGTAAAAAAAAAGTAAAGTGATAACTTATAGCGGAACGAATTTAACGAGAACAAATGTAAAATTAAGATAAAAATCAACACATTTCTTGTGTCTTTAACCACAAAAGCAGTTGGTGAATATCTTATAGAAATACACATTACGTCAACAATTGCGATCTTAATTTCGGGTTTAACATATCCAGATTGTTTTAAATACTCATTTTTCTGTAAAGCGCGACATAAGCAAACAAGGTTTCTATGTCGTTTGATGTTTTTTGGTTGTATGAACATCAAGTAAATACCACTACTAAAATATAATTCTACATAAGTAATACTCGATAACAACAGCTTTCTTTTTTTATCATCGACATTAATGTGTAGAAAAAAGTTAAATCATCAAAATGGATAACATGTCTTACACATATACCATCCTTTTCCAGGCTAATGAATCTCTATCTAAATTTGGCCGTCCGCGCACCACACCGACCAAAGTGAAAGTGGTACCAGGGGCGAGTGCGTCCCGCGAGAGGATACCCATTGGACGTGAATCTATGATGGGCATCCCTGAGGTGGACCAGAGACGTGACTATGCCCAGTATGTCCTACAGCAGCGACTTAACAACATAGACCTTAGACACCGCAACGACGTGATGAAACTGTACCTTCCTTACATACAGAGTACATAGACAAGCACGGGCTGTCTACAACACAGCTACCCAGTAATTACGTTATACAGAGTACATAGACTAACACAGGTTGTCCACAACACAACCACCAAGTAGTTACGTTATACAGAGTACATAGACTAACACAGGTTGTCCACAACACAACTACCTAGTAGTTACGTTATACAGAGTACATAGACTAACACAGGTTGTCTACAACACAACTACCTAGTAGTTACGTTATACAGAGTACATAGACTAACACAGGTTGTCCACAACACAACTACCTAGTAGTTACGTTATACAGAGTACATAGACTAACACAGGTTGTCTACAACACAACTACCTAGTAGTTACGTTATACAGAGTACATAGACTAACACAGGTTGTCCACAACACAACTACCTAGTAGTTACGTTATACAGAGTACATAGACTAACACAGGTTGTCCACAACACAACTACCTAGTAGTTACGTTATACAGAGTACATAGACTAACACAGGTTGTCCACAACACAACTACCTAGTAGTTACGTTATACAGAGTACATAGACTAGCACGGGCTGTCCACAACACAACTACCCAGTAATTACGTTATACAGAGTACATAGACTAACACAGGTTGTCCACAACACAACTACCTAGTAGTTACGTTATATAGAGTACATAGACTAGCACGGGCTGTCCACAACACAACTACCCAGTAGTTACATATGTACGTTATACAGAGTACATAGACTAACACAGGTTGTCTACAACACAACTACCCAGTAGTTACGTTATACAGAGTACATAGACTAGCACGGGCTGTCTACAACTAGTAGTTATGTCATACCCTATACCAGCCCAAGTCACCCAACAGAACATGTACTGCCTACCGATATTTAACGCTCAGAGCACATAAACTAGTATTAACTACCACCTAACTTACCACTACCAAGTTATTTGACCGAACATATATATTACCTTACAAAAGTTATTAACATCCGACATACCGATACCCAATAGTTATCACCCTTACAGGTTATATACACTACACGTATGTACAGTGTGGCACCGAAAGTACTGAAGCAAAACGGTGGTTACCACTGGTAAAGACGTACCAGTCGGGTTTCAAAGTGTTTACGCGCAGGGAGGATTAGATGATTGTGTGCTATTTACCGTGTCTGAAAGAATTGGTTCAATTCAAGGCTACACACTTCCTTTAACATCCGCCATTAAAATTCCATACTTAAATGGACAGAGTGCATGAACGACATCTTTTTACAGAAGACGTGGTTTTGTGATATTAGAAAGTTAACATTATATCATCATTACGAAATGGAAGACAGATCTGAATATATGCTGATAATATAAAATTGTGATTATCGGTTGCAATCGTACATTTATATGTATATCATATAATAGCGAGAAAATGACAGCACCATATGTATTTATTTATGTTACTAATATATATATAACATTGGCATGTGTCTTTTTGCATGTTGGAAATGAACTTGTCGATGCGAGGCTTGCTATTAATTGTAGAGCTTTGGGAGTTATTGCATTCTTTGAATTTGATGGGTCTTAGAACTCCAGTCAATATAGGCTGATTTGGAATGACAAAATTATGTGTATATCGTCATCCGAACTGCACTAGAATTTTATTGGGCACTATTTGTTTTTGTGTGATAAGCTGAAACTGTATAGGGTATTGAGCATTTACTCCTACAAGCTTACTAAAGTATTAAAAAGACAGCTAATTTATAACATTTTAAGCATTAAATCTTAAGATAAAATGATTTCTAACATGACAACTTGCATAAATATGCAAAATACATATCAGTTTAAAAATAATGTGTTACATAGATGTAAAATGTATAACATATGTGATGTATACAAATATAGAGTATGGATTGTCTGTGATATTCATGCATTGTATAATACTGATACGGACACGATTACCGTGCAGGGTATCATACTTTTACCGTATTTAGGTTCAAGGTGTACAGATCATTGGTACTGTACTGGACACGACAATAATGTGTGTTTCTGATAATTTTCAATATATTTAATATGTACCTATATATTTTTTTTTTAAATCTCGCTGATCAAATGTAGGGCATTTGAAAGAAAACATATTATGAATATCAATGCAAACTCTTTTTATAGTACATTATTCCATTAACCTGCCTTACATGAAAAGGGGGTTAATTTATAGAAATTAAACCCTTTACAGACTATTTGCAGGAAAGTACGTCTAAGGTGGTCGCTTGTGGGAGGGGGAAAATTTTCTGTTTTTATTTTTTAAAGTAATGGGATCCAAAGGAAACAACTTTTCATCAACATTTAACAGGATTACGAATACTTTCAATATTGTAGAGACTCCTCATTGTCTATCATACTGTATATGTCCTTCCTTTTTGTGCCAATTGCCGTTTTATCTACTGCTTATACAGTTTGCTCAGTTTGACGCTATATAGAATTGAATAACGCACGTGTTGACTTAGCACCTATTAAGTGACCACACGTTAAAACACACCGTTTTGTTTCCTTTATAGAGAGCTCTATATCTACATTAAAATTACTATTATCAATTCATCTGTCAGCAGATATCGAACACTGAACAAAATCTGAGTGATCTCTTGTATGAGGTGAATAATGTTTGATTGTGTAACACTGAGTGTACAGATTGTAGAGACGAGTTTCCATAATTTATGACAGAAACTGAGTGTCTGTATTGCAGATATGAGTTTCCATAATTTATGACAGAAACTGAGTGTCTGTCTTGCAGAGATGAGTTTCCATAATTTATGACAGAACCTGAGTGTCTCTATTGCAGAGATGAGTTTCCATAATTTATGACAGAACCTGAGTGTCTCTATTGCAGAGATGAGTTTCCATAATTTATGACAGAACCTGAGTGTCTCTATTGCAGAGATGAGTTTCCATAATTTATGACAGAAACTAAGTGTCTGTATTGCAGAGATGATTTTCCATAATTTATGACAGAAACTGAGTATCTGTATTGCAGAGATGAGTTTCCATAATTTATGACAGAAACTGAGTGTCTGTATTGCAGAGATGACTTTCCATAATTTATGACAGAAACTGAGTGTCTGTATTGCAGGAGTGATTTATGTTAGCTTTATTAAAAAACAAGAGTGTACATATGGTGAAGTGAGTTGTGTTTGTTTTTACACAAATCTTCGAATGGCTGTATTGTTGAACTCAGTTGAGCTTTGGTTAAAACTGAGAGTGAAACTGTGTTCTCTTTGTGAGAACAATGAATGTCTCGATTGTAGAAACTGAAAAGGGTGCGTCATGTATAAGCTTGAAGTAAAATCATGAATGTGTTGAATGTAAAAGCGATCGATATTAGATTTGGGTAGGACGATGAAAGAGGTGGGATAAGTTAGCTGTTGAAAAGAACTATGAAAGGCTGGATTGTAGGTGAGCTATGTTATCTTTAGGAATCAGTATGACAGTCAGGTTTGTAGACGTGTTTCTCTTGAAAATAACTTTACTGATTGGTTTTAAGGTTCAACAAGCCCCCTAAAAGATGTAATAGTTACCCTAAATTTCAACCCCCTGGCAAGTCATATTCAAATAACCTTATCAAAAATCGGAATATATATATACATGTATATGTAATTTAAATATATTGAACTTATACATGAGCTATTAAAAAGGTATATAACCAGGTTAACGAAGTCAAAATACGTCATTAAGGCTGATGTAATGATAAAAGTTGCTCACAATCTCTTAAGCGACCCAACTGAATGATCATTTATATACCTAGGTCATGCGGGACTTTATTTCTCTTTAACTATGTGTGGAGAGGTATACCGGCCTCACAAGAAGATGTTTGTTGCTATGGGAAAGTACAAAAATCATAGTAAAACGTCCGTATAACATATTTTACCGGTATATATGTATACAACCATAGACCTATGACCATTAACACTACTTAAACTTCATATAAAATGTCTTTTCTTATCTTTAAATGTTGTTATAAAATAGCTAGACTTGTTATACACATTATTGTATTTTTCAGCTTCAATGTTTATAAACTGTCTAGCGCATTCATATAATCACATAGCATAGGTTTGTATGAAATAGCACATCATCTAAAGTTTATTGATAGATCAAGGTTACTTAGTCTTTGTTTTCTTATTTATAAATTGCTAAAATGTATTACCAGGGAATTTTACTATGCTCTTAGTGGTTTTGCATTGCAACATCTATCTATACACCTAGTAGAAGAGAAATAAAGTCCCACATGACCTATGTATTTAAATAAACTTTAAATTATGGGTCATTTCTCAGCACTCAGTTGGATTGCAAAAGAGATTGACATGCTATAAGTCGAGTGAGCTATTTTTATGAAGACATCAGCCGTAATGCCTTGTTTTTGACTACGTTAACCTGGCTATGTATTTTTTGTATAGCTAATGTACAAGTTCAATATATACAAATAACATATATAAGTTCCGATTTTTAATTGAAGTCTTTGAACATGACTTATTAGGGGGTTGACATTTAAGGTGACTACAGCATCTTTTAGGGGGCTTGTTGCACCTTAAGGTATAAAACCGTTAATGTCTAGTTGTAATACAAGAGATAGGTTTGAATAGGTACTTTTTGTCCTGTTGGGGTAAAACTGTAGACGACTGTAGGGGCGACTTTTGTGTATAAATGTGAGTGTCTATCACGAAAAATGGGTTTAAGTAAAACTGGTGGGGTTTTGTAGAGGCGAGACATATTTGGCTGTAGTAAAACTGTAAGTGCCTGGTTTGTAAAATATTTATGATCTAGTAATGGTGCTGCAGCAGTATTGCCTCATGATGTTTGTGACACTTATTATGTTGTTTCATTTCTGTGATAACTGAAATGTGATTTATAAGATCTTGATTGTGTCAGTGGTATGTTGATGTACTTAATATCCTATTAACTCAAACGCAAAGTGATTGACTGCGTACGCGATTATTATGGGAATTATTTCAACTGTTTTCAATTAAGAAAGCTAATTACGTGAATGGCGTTAGGACATTGCTCTTGTCAAATATTGCCTGTCGTTCATTCTACCATAAAGTAGGGTCTTTGTTGTTTATTGAATATTATTTTATATATATTAAAAGATTTTATTTTCTACCTTTTTTTGCCCGTATTTTATTTTTTACATGATAATGGGACAAAGCACAAGTCATATTGGCCTAATTTGGAGTACGGTAGATGTAACACATCAAATACAAGCTTCACAGATTAACCATAAACGACGAGAATAAGCAACATAGCGAATAGGTTACTTTCACCGACTAGCTATCCATGAGCAGAACAATAAAAACAGACATGTAGCTATCAGTGATAAGACCAAGCCATACAGACTAGCTGTCAGTGATATTACCAAATCACAGTCTATATATCAGTGTTAAGACCAAGTTACACAGACTAGCTGTCAGTGATATATTACCAAATCACAGTCTATATATCAGTGCTTAGACCAAGTTACACAGACTAGCTGTCAGTGATATTACCAAATCGGAGTCTATATATCAGTGCTTAGACCAAGTCACACAGACTAGCTGTTAGTGATATTACCAAATCACAGTCTATATATCAGTGCTTAGACCAAATTACACAGACTAGCTGTCAGTGATATTACCAAATCATAGTCTATATATCATTGCTTAGACCAAGTTACACAGACTAGCTGTCAGTTATATTGCCAAATCACAGTCTATATATTAGTGCTTAGACCAAGTTACACAGACTAGCTGTTAGTGATATTACCAAATCACATTTTATATATCAGTGCTTAGACCAAGTCACACAGACTAGCTGTTAGTGATATTACCAAATCACAGTCTATATATCATTGCTTAGACCAAGTTACACAGACTAGCTGTTAGTGATATTACCAAGCCGCAGTCTATATATCAGTGCTTAGACCAAGTAACACAGACTAGCTGTCAGTGATTTTACCAAATCACAGTCTATATATCAGTGCTTAGAACAAGTTACACAGACTAGGTGTCAGTGATATTACCAAATCACAGTCTAATTATCAGTGATTAAACAAAGTCACACAGACTAGCTGTCAGTGATATTACCAAATCATAGTCTATATATCATTGCTTAGACCAAGTTACACAGACTAGCTGTCAGCGATATTACCAAATCACAGTCTATATATCAGTGTTTAGAACAAGTTACACAGACTAGCTGTCAGTGATATTACCAAGCAACAGTCTAGATATCAGTGATTAAACCAAGTCACACAGACTAGCTGTCAGTGATATTACCAAATCATAGTCTATATATCATTGCTTAGACCAAGTTACACAGACTAGCTGTTAGTGATATTACCAAGCCGCAGTCTATATATCAGTGCTTAGACCAAGTAACACAGACTAGCTGTCAGTGATTTTACCAAATCACAGTCTATATATCAGTGCTTAGACCAAGTATCACAGACTAGCCGTCAGTGATATCACCAAATCGCAGTCTATATATCAGTGCTTAGAACAAGTTACACAGACTAGCTGTCAGTGATATTACCAAATCACAGTCTAATTATCAGTGATTAAACCAAGTCACACAGACTAGCTGTCAGTGATATTATCAAATCACAGTCTAATTATCAGTGATTAAACCAAGTAACACAGACTAGCTGTCAGTGATCTTACCAAATCACAGTCTATATATCAGTGCTTAGAACAAGTTAAACAGACTAGCTGTCAGTGATATTATCAAATCACAGTCTAATTATCAGTGATTAAACCAAGTAACACAGACTAGCTGTCAGTGATATTACCATATATCAGTGCTTAGACCAATTTACACAGACTAGCTGTCAGTGATATTACCAAATCACAGTCTATATATCAGTGCTAAGACCAAGTCACACAGACTAGGTATCAGTTATTAGACCAAATCACAGACTAGCTATCAGTGATTATACCAAGTCACAAAGCCTAACTTTCAGGGATTAGACCAAGTCACAAAGACTTGCTATCAGGGATTAGACCAAGTCACACAGACTAACTATAAGGGATTAGACCAAGTCACAAAGACTAGCTATCAGTGTTCAGAACAAGCCACTACTAATGAGTCAACATGTACAGATTTTCTATGGAAAAGTAAACAACAGTTGTTGATCCATAGTCATTCATTATCTGTTATAATTTATCACGTTAAAACATTTTCACTGAATTCTCCTTTATTGAGATACATGTGTATAATACGATATTGTTCCGACGATCAAGTATCTCATACATAATTAATATAAATCTGTTGGTTAAAGTACATTAACTATTTTTCACGCAGTATTAGATATTCAGGAAATTGCAAAAGGAAATCGCTGTAAGCAGATGTAACAGAATTTCAAAGATCAAAGTAAAACGTTATCACAAATAAAGCAAATCATTATAAAACATTAATGCGCTGTCTAAATACTAATTTCTGTCAATGTCCTGGTACATATCTATCATTCCTGGTTATTAATACTTTGAGGTTCCCTCAGCACGTTTAATCTTTCGATACAGAAATGCACTCCGTCAACGGTATGTAGGTATTATCTTGATAAGATCCTCCATAGTGTCACCAAAGCAACTCATTTCAAAGTGCAACAATTTCGTCGTCTAATAGATTGCATTGGTTCCTCTACCTCCCGACAATTCTGATTCACGTTAGCGATAACTGTCATTGCTGTTCTACCTAATTGATCGGATTGAAACATTGAATTGTATTTGACTAGTATCTAGTATGGTAACTATAACCGAACAGTCACTATTGGTACAACTCCTACTCTGTCTTTTCTTGTTCTTACAATAATCTCCATCCTTTTAATGTAAAGTCCACCACGATCGTTGTCAGTTGCTTATACCAAGTTTTGTCCGCCATGGGCTCAAATTCAGATTGCAATATAAATAAATATGGCTATAAAATATATTGTGAACATAACAACAAAGGCCAAACTTAAATATATGGAGGAGGACACTTGGAGAAGAAACAAGTTCTCGATTGATAATATCTTGATAGAGTTCGGTGACAAGACCGTTAAGCAGACTATGGGAGCAAATTGTTCCCCCCTTCTGGCCGACTTGTTTTTGTTTTCATATGAGGCTGGATTAATTGAAGAACTTATCAGAACTGGTAGCAAAAACCTCCTCCAAAAGTATCCAAAAGTCCTCCAACTTACCTTTTAGATATATTAACGTGTAATCTTTAAAGATCATATACTGATTATAACACTCCTTAACTCGGAGGAATACAGGCCACTGTACGCTTCTACTTCAGCCGCTAACCTCGATCTTCACTTACAACCTGACCACCAATAACGGCTAACCTCTGAGTTGTACTGTGAGCGGGACGTTGTTTTGTACTGGCTTGTTGTCTGTCCTCCAGTTCTCGCTATGTTGACGTTGCAATCCTTAGATTTGACCTAGATGAAGCAGACGACGCTCACCATTCTGGAACCCTTGACCTTATCATCTTTGTGCTTATTTTCTTTTTTTGTATTTTGCCCCAGTTTAACCGAGATTGAGAACAAATTAAGATTTTGTTATCAAACGGTAATCTCTTGTTATGTTTGACTTGGTATTGGAAGTAATTGTTTGACGTAACAGGAGGACTATCAGTCCCCATGATTGGCAGCCTCTTGTAGTTAACATTCATTCTGGTACAGCTCACACGAGAGACTAATAAGAATAAGTTATCTGTTGTATCCAAATACTGTCAATCTGTAACGTTATAGAAGGGTTGAAAGACACCTTTCCTTTTTTGATCTGTTTTGGAACTCTTTAGAAATTTTCGTTTCATTCTTTCAACTTTAAGTATTTTTGGAATTGTTTTGTGACGTGAGGTTTGATATATTTGATTCTGCTCATTAATGAACCTGTTGTTTCTTTGTCAGAAATTTTTCGATAATATCTATGTATATCTTTCAAAAACACTTAATATTTTGCACCAGTTTTATAGATTTTTAGTTCATATTACGATTTAGATAACACTTTGGCATTTTACTGTTTTTCTTCTTTCTTTTGAATTTGTTGCCAGTTACATTGTCTTCTCATTTGGCACATCAAGATGTTTAAATATTGTAAAGTCTGTGTTGATGCTTGTGTATTTCAGAAGACATCATATAAGAAAAAAAACAAAGCTTGATGCAGGAGAGCATCATGTATACTGGACACATAACTACATGACCGGTATAACTCGGTATACGACATACCGGACACACAGACACGTGAACGGTATAACTCGGTATACGACTTCCTGGCACACAACCACGTGACCAGTATAACTCGGTATACGACATACTCGACACACAACCACGTGACCAGTATAACTCGGTAAACGACAAACTGGACACACAACCACGTGACCAGTATAACTCGGTATACGACTTCCTGGACACACAGACACGTGAACGGTATAACTCGGTATACGACATACCGGACACACAGACACGTGAACGGTATAACTCGGTATACGACATACTGGACACACAACCACGTGACCAGTATAACTCGGTATACGACATACTGGACACACAACCACGTGACCAGTATAACTCGGTATACGACTTACTGGACACACAATTACCAGGATATTATATTGGTGTATACCTTTACGTGGAGTTTACATTCATTTACTTCCGTTCCTTATCGTTTGAAGTGTTGACAGTCACAAAGTCACTGCCTTATATATGACTGAAGTACGATAAGAAATACTCTGCGGTTGTGAACAATGCACACGTGAGAACTGTACTATATTGAACTTATTACAAGGAAGCGATAGTGTTAAAATGTTTTTATTCAAGGTCGACAAGCACGTGTTCTTCCCATCGTCCGTGGACAGTGTAAAACATCAAATACAGTTTGAGCAAACTTTTTAATTTCTTATAAAATATTTCATCGTGGAAATCAATGAAGATATAGTAACTGTTAAATGTGGTTGATTAGGTAATTGTTTTTAACTTTTAATGCATTAGAGCATACTGTTTTCACACAAATTTTCACCATCCGTTCTAATACATTGCCATGCTATTTCCTATCATATTTCATATAAAGTTTTACCTCAAACCAGATATTGATTTGTACTTAAAAGCATCAAGCATAGGTATATAAATCCGTTCTCGTATACTAGTAACATTCAGTGTACACTGATATATCTATTTGTCCATTGATGCTATTGCTAACATTTCGTTGCGCTAATTAATGGCATAGAGGGCCAATAAAAAGCTGTATCGCACTCCATCTCTTTTCAATAGTTCTGCAATATGCACAATACATATATTGCCTGACATAAGTTATTGAAACACACATACCTCTTTTGCTATGTATTACTAAATAGACAACAATACGTCAACCTGATCATTCGATACTGTACACTGGATGATTGTTCATTCTCTTTTCTCCTACACCTGACAGATTTATCTCCCGTTTTGCCGGTGCTNTGATTCTATATGTACTTGCAATAACCATTTCTAATGAAACAAAAGCATTGTCACGGTAAGCGTTTACATGTGACGTAATTAGGAAAATCTAAGCCAGGTCATTCCAGACAAAGTTTACACTTTAAAGTTTAAAATTTAAGTTGAAAGCGACCACACATGCATATTAGCATCACTTAGTGATTGCTATAATTTCTACAGGAATATTGTTATATTGTATGGTTGTTTATGGTTAAAACAATTGCAAACATAAATGTTTACTTCGAATCGGCCTTGAAATTGATACAATTTAACGGATAACAGATCTATCAAAGTGATAAAAAGCATAAACTAAAAGCTGAAATTATATTTTTCAACACATATATATCTTTCATCTTCCGGATTTCCGCGAAATAAAAACCTCACGAATTAATTGACGATACAAGTGCTCAAAACTTTAAACTCATATAAAACAAACAACTATCCAGTTTATCTACTCACCATCAATGTCTATGTGATGGCCTTTGGCAACACATTAAAACCTTTGTTATTCTTTTAACATTCTACAAAAATGTATATATTTAATGCAAATAAAAAAGAAGTATTGCTCGCAAAATTAAAACCCTTTCTCCACCCCAAGAGCAGAAACTGTATTGCTGTACAGACGATGTTTTAGTTTGCAATATATGGTGTTTAGATAACGGGTTTCCTTTATAAAGGCGACGCGTGCACAATATAAGGTAAAATGCCGTTGGAATTTGAACGGAAACATGCTTTTTTTATTTGTGCAGACGATTGTTCATATCAGGCACCAAACTCGCCAGTAGGACATGATCGCGAGTAGGTCGGACAGTACTCTTTGCTTAGTATATATATCAATGCGGTTGACCTATATCTCCAATCTCATGATCAGTATACACAGCACTACGTCACAGGGCTCAGGGACAAGAGGAATCATGTGGAGTTGTCAGGCTTTAATTCTGCTCTGTGGTACGTAACATCTACACCAATTAGTCGTCGCTTACGTCGACTTAGTTTGCTAATGTAGAACTACTTTCTGGTGATTCTCTGCTTTGGATGTATACTTTAGTTTCGAGGATTTATGGTGTCGATGACATAAAATTGATCCTTAAAGGAGGGAGTGACATACTTCAGTCAGCCGATTGTCAGGAAGTCATTTAGTTAGCAAAAAAGTCTGTTTTCTATACTCGTTTCTATTTGTAATGTGTTTGCAGCAGTCTGACATATATTTACTTTATATCAGACCTCATTGCTAATGCATCAGTTGTGGTACTAGTTTAAAGTAGTGTATTTCCCTGTCAACAAAACCTCTCTTATTGCCGCACTTCACAACAATATTTTATAATAATGCACGATTTACAACTATTCAATAGACAAGACTTGTTGAGGATAGCAAACAATTGCAAAAGCGATATGACCGATATTGTATGTAGAATGAGGTTGCTTGGTCTGGCATTGTTGTTTAGAACAGGACCTCGGTGTGCGATTGGAGTCATGATGTTTATCTCCTGCATGTCATAACAGGTATATAATGTACGTCGTTTCTGTGGCTATATGTGATGCTTATCAATTGAATATAATTTAAGTCTGTCAGCTGATATTATATAATGTCACGAGTTTATATATTATAGTTTTCACGTGCGTACATATCACGTTTGTAATGTTATTCTATATATGGTTAACGTGTATTCATGAACAATTGCAAAATTTACTAATCAAAGTTAGATTAACATATTTAACAGCAATCATGAGTTTTAGGTCTTCTTCTTTTTCGTACACTTTTGTACGAAAATGTTGAATGCTTGTTTACAAACGACAATCCAGGTCTCCTAGGAATAGATTTGAGGTCAATAGGTTTATAATTATTTGGCTATAGTGCGATTTTGATTATTTCGGAGGGTTTTTAAACCTGTAAAACGTAATAACATAACAATACTACATCGCAGATGAACATCAGTAAAGGAGAAGCTTGAATTAAAAGGGTGCCGACATTCCTCGGACCAACACGATTTTTGTAGTTTAGGATGTTTCACAATCAAAGAGATGGAGCCGGAAGGAATTTAGCAAACCGAATTATAATCATGTGGGTTTAATGTCTGTCGTTTAATAATGTGTGACCTTTGAATTGGTAAATATGCTTTTATTATTCCCAACTGATGATTGTGTATAAATCATGTCAAGTGATTATGATTTATCACAAACTGCATGTTCTAGATATCATTTGATAACACATTATATATGCATGCCAAGTGATTATTATATATTGGGTACTCTATATGTTCCATTATTATACATTGGGTACTCTGTGTGTTCCATTATTATATATTAGGTACTCTGTATGTTCTATTATTATATATTTGGTACGCTATATGTTCCATTATTCTATATTGGGTACTCTGTGTGTTCCATTATTATATATTGGGTACTCTGTATGTTTCATGATTATATTTTATAAATGTAAAGTGATGTAACAGTATACTTGTCACTACTATACGTGTACGTCCACAAAACTCACCAAAAGTAAACACTATCATGTATGTACAATTGTTTCCACAGGTTTGTTCCCTAACTTCATCATCGCTGTGAGAGCAGCCGAAGGTATATTACTATCCTGAATACTATGTCGTTATTAACACGGGAGATATTGTATTATGTCTTTATAAACGTACGTTCTATTAAATTTTAATTAAAGGCGTTATGTCTTCATAAACACACAAACCATTACTGATTACGTTTTACAAAGTCGATGAATTATGACTGAATAAACATAGGTTATGATTTAATTAACACACATAGTTGGTATTTTTACTTCATGAACACACAAACCATTATAAGTGAGTATATCTGCATAAACATACGAACGTTACGTATTACGTCGCACAAATGCTTAAGTATTATAAGTGACGTCACACAGACTATTTGGATATATATTCGGAATAAGATTCATCAATTTGGTATCAATAACAAAGCCTTAGTCGGTTTCGAACACAAACATAAATTGAAAACTTATTTCACCATCTTATGAAAACGTCTGTTTCCATTGTCAAGCAAATAGTGTAAACAACTCAGTAAGGTACAGTGTGCCGAATCAGTAAGTCGGCTGCCTAAAATTATGGAGAGATTTCCCCCAATTGCACTCTAATACTGCAGGCAGTCAGGAAGACGGGTATAGAATGACCATTTCCATCAGCAGAATTGTGACAAGTACGAAGCTACTGCCAAAAAAGCCAAACACTGTTAATAATGTTCAGTTCTATGCAAAGACATTAATGCCGGTATGTTTGTTAAGCAAACACTTCCCACAAAGCTACAGTTTCGTGAAATATAAGATATAATCAGTTCAAGTGTGTGTTGGTAGTGATACTTAGTTTTGATTGATAACTAATCCTTACACATTCTACTGGTATAGAGACATTTCATTTGTCTTTGTCAGTTATTACAGAACACATACGGAAACTACATCTCTAAATGTTGTTTAAGTATATATTTTATATGATTAAGGCGATATTTTTCTGACTTGTATTTGTGACTGTCCGATCCTTGTCCTACAGCTACAGGGGGAATAAAATGTTTTATATGTGATGCCGCCGAGTCTCCCGATCAGTGTACTCAGCTGGTATACTGTGGCCCGGATGAGGTAAGTAACGCTAGTGTACACTCTAAAGGATGTCTTTTATTTGTATTTGGTTGATTGTTTTAATAATAATGATAAGAATATCATATAGTAGAAGACTATTTGTAGGCAGTACAAGTGCATCTAATGAATAGCAAAAATTGTATTTAAAATTGGTTATTTCGAAAGTGCAGAAACTTAAGACAAGTTGATCCATATCCTAACGTGTTATTACGAAGCCTCCAACAGGATGTGATACAGATTTTTATTTCATCAAAAGAATTTTTCTTAAATCTCAAAAACTCTTCGACCGAAAATGTGTGTTCATTGTTAAATAATTACAATTAGTACGATACAATAAATATAGGAGTAAAATCGTTTATAAAAAAATGAATCTGCGGAATTTGAATGTTCCTGATGAATCGAGTTGGATTTGTTCACGTTCCATGTTAAAGTGATGCCTGTTATACTTCAGCTCTGCTATCTGGAGCACTACGTGAGGAGAGCAGATGTCAAAAAATTATACAGAGGCGGATGTCGAAGTAAATCGGTAATAAACTCCGTAACAGATTGGTTATTTGTAACTATGATTCAATGATCAACCATTGATTTATGAAGATAAATACAATACAATGTTTATCAGCGAAGTATAGAATTCTACTTTTGGCGAGGAATGCAAATATCAGGCAGATCAATTGATTTAAAAAATCAAAATAATCTAGGATGATATCCTTATTTAAGAGTCATTTCATCATAATTGTTTCGAGGAAAGTTACCTCAAAGTGGTCGTAATATGTGAATTATTTAAAATAAAAGAAGGTAAAACTGATTTTGGTTTTGTATTATACACCCCCTTCTTAGTGTATATTCTGACACTGAACTCGCCATTCGTGTTCCGACAACAACAGTGTCTTCGGTTAATTATCATCAAGTGTTCCCTTTATCCTAATCAATTACAAGATCATTGTAAATCAATACAATAATACAAATATGTGTTGAACACTTTTTTTTCAGGTGTGTCATCTACAAACCTGTTTATCAAACCAGGCGGTTGGTGCACCTTTTGGAAAACGAGACGAATCAGCAGGAACAATTTGTTCGGAGTGTTGCAACAGGCAGCTCTGTAACCTTAAGTTGTGCCATTGTTAGTAACAATACTTACTTTGTAATGTAACCATCAGTGATGTTTCTTCACGTTATGTACTTGTAACCTTAAGTTGTGTCATTGTTAGTATCAATGCTTAGCTTGTAATGTCACCACCAGTGATGTTTCTTCACGTTGTGTACCTGTAACCTTAAGTTGTGTCAGTGTTAGTATCAATACTTACTTTGTAATGTAACCACCAGTGATGTTTCTTCACGTTTTGTACTTGTAACCTTAAGTTGTGCCATTGCTAGTATCAATACTTACTTTGTAATGTAACCACTATTGATGTTTCTTCACGTTATGTACTTGTAAGTTGTGTCATTGTTAGTATCATTACTTACTTTGTAATGTAACCACCAGTGATGTTTCTTCACGTTTTGTACTTGTAACCTTAAGTTGTGCCATTGCTAGTATCAATACTTACTTTGTAATGTAACCACTATTGATGTTTCTTCACGTTATGTACTTGTAACCTTACGTTGTGTCATTGTTAGTGTGAATGCTTATTTGTAATGTAACCACCAGTGATGTTTCTTCACGTTTTGTACTTGTAACCTTAAGTTGTGCCATTGCTAGTATCAATACTTACTTTGTAATGTAACCCGCAGTTAGGTTTCTTCATGTTATTTACTTGTAACCTTAAGTTGTGTCATTGTTAGTATCAATACTTACCTTGTAATGTCACCACCAATGGTGTTTCTTCACGTTGTGTATTTGTATTCTTAAGTTGTGTCATTGTTAGTATCAATACTTACTTTGTAATGTAACCCGCAGTTAGGTTTCTTCATGTTATTTACTTGTAACCTTAAGTTGTGTCATTGTTAGTATCAATACTTACCTTGTAATGTCACCACCAGTGGTGTTTCTTCACGTTTTGTACTTGTAACCTTAAGTTGTGCCATTGCTAGTGTGAATGCTTACCTTGTAATGTTACGACCACCGATGTTTCTTCACGTTATGTACTTGTACCCTTAAGTTGTGTCAGTGTTAGTATCAATACTTACTTTGTAATGTAACCACTATGGATGTTTCTTCACGTTATGTACTTGTCAGTTGTGTCATTGTTAGTATCAATACTTACTTTGTAATGTAACCACCAGTGATGTTTCTTCACGTTATGTACTTGTAACCTTAAGTTGTGTCAGTGTTAGTATCAATACTTACTTTGTAATGTAACCACCAGTGATGTTTCTTCACGTTATGTACTTGTAACCTTAAGTTGTGTCAGTGTTAGTATCAATACTTACTTTGTAATGTAACCACCAGTGATGTTTCTTCACGTTATGTACTTGTATCCTTAAGTTGTGTCATTGTTAGTGTGAATGCTTATTTGTAATGTAACCACCAGTGATGTTTCTTCACGTTGTGTACTTGTAACCTTAAGTTGTGTCATTATTAGTATCAATACTTACCTAGTAATGTTACCACCGGTGATGTTTTTTCACGTTATGTACATGTAACCTTACGTTGTGTCATTATTAGTATCAATACTTACCTAGTAATGTTACCACCGGTGATGTTTTTTTCACGTTATGTACATGTAACCTTACGTTGTGTCATTGTTAGTATCAATGCTTACCTATTAATGTTACCACCAGTGGTGTTTCTTCACGTTTTGTACTTGTAACCTTACGTTGTGTCATTGTTAGTATCACTACTTACCTTGTAATGTCACCACCAGTGTTGATTCTTCACGTTATGAACTTGTAACCTTATGTTGTGTCATTGTTAGTATCAATACTCACCTTGTAATGTCACCACCAGTGATGTTTCTTTCACGTTATGTACTTGTACCCTTAAGTTGTGCCATCGTTAGTATCAATGCTTACCTACTCATGTTACCACCAGTGATGTTTCTTCACGTTATGTACTTGTAACCTTAAGTTGTGCCATCGTTAGTATCAATGCTTACCTTGTAACGTAACTGCCAGTGATGTTTCTTTCACGTAATGTACTTGTAACCTGAAGTTGTGCCATTGTTAGTATCAATGCTTACCTTGTAATGTCACCACCAGTGGTGTTTCTTCACGTTTTGTGCTTGTAACCTTAAGTTGTGCCATTGTAAGTATCAATGCTTACCTTGTAATGTAACCACCAGTGATGTTTCTTCACGTTATGTACTTGTAACCTTACGTTGTGTCATTGTTAATATCACTACTGACTGTGTAATGTAACAACCAGTGATGTTTCATCACGTTTTGTACTTGTAACGTTAAGTTGTGCCATTGTTAGTATCAATACTTACCTTGTAATATAACTGCCAGTGATGTTTCTTTCACGTTTTGTACTTGTAACCTTAAGTTGTGTCATTGTAAGTATCAATGCTTACCTACTAATGTAACCACCGGTGTTGTTTCTTCACGTTATGTACTTGTAACCTTAAGTTGTGCCATTGTTAGTATCAATGCTTACCTTGTAATGTCACCACCAATGGTGTTTCTTCACGTTGTGTATTTGTATTCTTAAGTTGTGTCAGTGTTAGTATCAATACTTACTTTGTAATGTAACCCACAGTTAGGTTTCTTCATGTTATTTACTTGTAACCTTAAGTTGTGTCATTGTTAGTATCAATACTTACCTTGTAATGTCACCACCAGTGGTGTTTCTTCACGTTTTGTACTTGTAACCTTAAGTTGTGCCATTGTTAGTGTGAATGCTTACCTTGTAATGTTACCACCACCGATGTTTCTTCACGTTATGTACTTGTCAGTTGTGTCATTGTTAGTATCAATACTTACCTCGTAATGTCACCACCAGTGGTGTTTCTTCACGTTTTGTGCTTGTAGCCTTAAGTTGTGCCATTGTAAGTATCAATGCTTAACTTGTAATGTAACCACCAGTGATGTTTCTTCACGTTGTGTACTTGTAACCTTAAGTTGTGTCAGTGTTAGTATCAATACTTCCTTTGTAATGTAACCAACAGTGATGTTTCTTCACGTTATGTACTTGTCAGTTGTGTCATTGTTAGTATCAATACTCACCTTGTAATGTCACCACCAGTGATGTTTCTTTCACGTTATGTACTTGTAACCTTAAGTCGTGTCAGTGTTAGTATCAATACTTACTTTGTAATGTAACCCACAGTTAGGTTTCTTCATGTTATTTACTTGTAACCTTAAGTTGTGTCATTGTTAGTACCAATGCTTACCTTGTAATGTAACTGCCAGGGATGTATCTTTCACGTTTTGTACTTGTAACCTTAAGCTGTGCCATTGTTAGTGTGAATGCTTACCTTGTAATGTTACCACAACCGATGTTTCTTCAAGTTATGTACTTGTAACCTTAAGTTGTGTCATTGTTAGTATCAACACTTACCTTGTAATGTCACCACCAGTGGTGTTTCTTCACGTTTTGTACTTGTACCCTTAAGTTGTGCCATTGTTAGTGTTAATGCTTACCTTGTAATGTTACCACCAGTGATGTTTCTTCACGTTGTGTACTTGTAACCTTAAGTTGTGTCATTGTTAGTGTGAATGCTTACCTTGTAATGTTACCACAACCGATGTTTCTTCAAGTTATGTACTTGTAACCTTAAGTTGTTCCATTGTTAGTGTGAATGCTTACCTTGTAATGTTACCACAACCGATGTTTCTTCAAGTTATGTACTTGTAACCTTAAGTTGTTCCATTGTTAGTGTGAATGCTTACCTTGTATGTTACCACCACCGATGTTTCTTCACGTTATGTACTTGTATCCTTAAGTTGTGTCAGTGTTAGTATCAATACTTACTTTGTAATGTATCCCACAGTTAGGTTTCTTCATGTTATTTACTTGTAACCTTGAGTTGTGTCATTGTTAGTATCAATACTTACTTTGTAATGTATCCACTATGGATGTTTCTTCACGTTATGTACTTGTAACCTTACGTTGTGTCATTGTTAGTATCGTTATTTACTTGTAACCTTAAGTTGTGTCATTGTTAGTGTGAATGCTTACCTTGTAATGTTACCACCAGTGGTGATTCTTCACATTTTGTACTTGTAACGTTAAGTTGTGCCATTGTTAGTATCAATACTTACCTTGTAATGTAACCACCAGTGATGTTTCTTCAAGTTATGTACTTGTAACCTTAAGTTGTGTCATTGTAAGTATCAAAGCTTACCTACTAATGTAACCACCAGTGGGGTTTCTTCACGCTATGTACTTGTGACCCTAAGTTGTGTCATTGTTAGTATCAACACTTACCTTGTAATGTCACCACCAGTGGTGTTTCTTCACGTTATGTACTTGTGACCCTAAGTTGTGTCATTGTTAGTATCAACACTTACCTTGTAATGTCACCACCAGTGGTGTTTCTTCACGTTTTGTACTTGTAACCTTAAGTTGTGTCATTGTAAGTATCAAAGCTTACCTACTAATGTAACCACCAGTGGTGTTTCTTCACGTTATGTACTTGTGACCCTAAGTTGTGTCATTGTTAGTATCAATGCTTACCTACTTATGTTACCACCAGTGATGTTTCTTTACGTTATGTACTTGTAACCTTAAGTTGTGCCATTGATAGTATCAATNCTACTGACTGTGTAATGTAACAACCAGTGATGTTTCATCACGTTTTGTACTTGTAACGTTAAGTTGTGCCATTGTTAATATCAATACTTACCTTGTAATGTAACTGCCAGTGATGTTTCTTTCACGTTTTGTACTTGTAACCTTAAGTTGTGCCATTGTTAGTATCAATGCTTACCTACTAATGTTACCACCAGTGATGTTTCTTTCACGTTATGTACTTGTAACCTTAAGTTGTGCCATTGTTAGTATCAATACTTACCTTGTAATGTAACTGCCAGTGATGTTTCTTTCACGTTTTGTACTTGTAACCTTAAGTTGTGTCATTGTAAATATCAATGCTTACCTACTTATGTCACCACCAGTGATGTTTCTTCACGTTATGTACTTGTAACCTTAAGTTGTGCCATTGATAGTATCAATGCTTACCTTGTAATGTAACTGCCAGTGATGTTTCTTTCACGTTTTGTACTAGTAACCTTAAGTTGTGTCATTGTTAGTAGCAATGCTTACCTTGTAATGTAACTGCCAGTGATGTTTCTTTCACGTTATGTACTTGTAACCTTAAGTTGTGCCATTGTTAGTATCAATGCTTACCTTGTAATGTAACTGCCAGTGATGTTTCTTTCACGTTTTGTACTTGTAACCTTAAGTTGTGTCATTGTAAATATCAATGCTTACCTACTTATGTCACCACCAGTGATGTTTCTTCACGTTATGTACTTGTAACCTTAAGTTGTGCCATTGTTAGTATCAATGCTTACCTTGTAATGTAACTGCCAGTGATGTTTCTTTCACGTTTTGTACTTGTAACCTTAAGTTGTGTCATTGTAAATATCAATGCTTACCTACTTATGTCACCACCAGTGATGTTTCTTCACGTTATGTACTTGTAACCTTAAGTTGTGCCATTGTTAGTATCAATGCTTACCTTGTAATGTAACTGCCAGTGATGTTTCTTTCACGTTTTGTACTTGTAACCTTAAGTTGTGTCATTGTAAATATCAATGCTTACCTACTTATGTCACCACCAGTGATGTTTCTTCACGTTATGTACTTGTAACCTTAAGTTGTGCCATTGTTAGTATCAATGCTTACCTTGTAATGTAACTGCCAGTGATGTTTCTTTCACGTTTTGTACTTGTAACCTTAAGTTGTGTCATTGTAAATATCAATGCTTACCTACTTATGTCACCACCAGTGATGTTTCTTCACGTTATGTACTTGTAACCTTAAGTTGTGCCATTGTTAGTATCAATGCTTACCTTGTAATGTAACTGCCAGTGATGTTTCTTTCACGTTTTGTACTTGTAACCTTAAGTTGTGTCATTGTAAATATCAATGCTTACCTACTTATGTCACCACCAGTGATGTTTCTTCACGTTATGTACTTGTAACCTTAAGTTGTGCCATTGTTAGTATCAATGCTTACCTTGTAATGTAACTGCCAGTGATGTTTCTTTCACGTTTTGTACTTGTAACCTTAAGTTGTGTCATTGTAAATATCAATGCTTACCTACTTATGTCACCACCAGTGATGTTTCTTCACGTTATGTACTTGTAACCTTAAGTTGTGCCATTGTTAGTATCAATGCTTACCTTGTAATGTAACTGCCAGTGATGTTTCTTTCACGTTTTGTACTTGTAACCTTAAGTTGTGTCATTGTAAATATCAATGCTTACCTACTTATGTCACCACCAGTGATGTTTCTTCACGTTATGTACTTGTAACCTTAAGTTGTGCCATTGTTAGTATCAATGCTTACCTTGTAATGTAACTGCCAGTGATGTTTCTTTCACGTTTTGTACTTGTAACCTTAAGTTGTGTCATTGTAAATATCAATGCTTACCTACTTATGTCACCACCAGTGATGTTTCTTCACGTTATGTACTTGTAACCTTAAGTTGTGCCATTGTTAGTATCAATGCTTACCTTGTAATGTAACTGCCAGTGATGTTTCTTTCACGTTTTGTACTTGTAACCTTAAGTTGTGTCATTGTAAATATCAATGCTTACCTACTTATGTCACCACCAGTGATGTTTCTTCACGTTATGTACTTGTAACCTTAAGTTGTGCCATTGTTAGTATCAATGCTTACCTTGTAATGTAACTGCCAGTGATGTTTCTTTCACGTTTTGTACTTGTAACCTTAAGTTGTGTCATTGTAAATATCAATGCTTACCTACTTATGTCACCACCAGTGATGTTTCTTCACGTTATGTACTTGTAACCTTAAGTTGTGCCATTGTTAGTATCAATGCTTACCTTGTAATGTAACTGCCAGTGATGTTTCTTTCACGTTTTGTACTTGTAACCTTAAGTTGTGTCATTGTAAATATCAATGCTTACCTACTTATGTCACCACCAGTGATGTTTCTTCACGTTATGTACTTGTAACCTTAAGTTGTGCCATCGTTAGTATCAATACTTACCTTGTAATGTAACTGCCAGTGATGTTTCTTTCACGTTTTGTACTTGTAACCTTAAGTTGTGTCATTGTAAATATCAATGCTTACCTACTTATGTCACCACCAGTGATGTTTCTTCACGTTATGTACTTGTAACCTTAAGTTGTGCCATTGTTAGTATCAATGCTTACCTTGTAATGTAACTGCCAGTGATGTTTCTTTCACGTTTTGTACTTGTAACCTTAAGTTGTGTCATTGTAAATATCAATGCTTACCTACTTATGTCACCACCAGTGATGTTTCTTCACGTTATGTACTTGTAACCTTAAGTTGTGCCATTGTTAGTATCAATGCTTACCTTGTAATGTAACTGCCAGTGATGTTTCTTTCACGTTTTGTACTTGTAACCTTAAGTTGTGTCATTGTAAATATCAATGCTTACCTACTAATGTCACCACCAGTGATGTTTCTTCACGTTATGTACTTGTAACCTTAAGTTGTGCCATTGTTAGTATCAATGCTTACCTTGTAATGTAACTGCCAGTGATGTTTCTTTCACGTTTTGTACTTGTAACCTTAAGTTGTGTCATTGTAAATATCAATGCTTACCTACTTATGTCACCACCAGTGATGTTTCTTCACGTTATGTACTTGTAACCTTAAGTTGTGCCATCGTTAGTATCAATGCTTACCTTGTAACGTAACTGCCAGTGATGTTTCTTTCACGTTATGTACTTGTAACCTCAAGTTGTGCCATTGTTAGTATCAATACTTACCTTGTAATGTTACCACCAGTGATGTTTCTTCACGTTATGTACTTGTAACCTTAAGTTGTGCCATTGTTAGTATCAATGCTTACCTTGTAATGTAACTGCCAGTGATGTTTCTTTCACGTTTTGTACTTGTAACCTTAAGTTGTGTCATTGTAAGTATCAATGCTTACCTACTTATGTCACCACCAGTGATGTTTCTTCACGTTATGTACTTGTAACCTTAAGTTGTGCCATCGTTAGTATCAATGCTTACCTTGTAACGTAACTGCCAGTGATGTTTCTTTCACGTTATGTACTTGTAACCTCAAGTTGTGCCATTGTTAGTATCAATGCTTACCTTGTAATGTCACCACCAGTGGTGTTTCTTCACGTTTTGTACTTGTAACCTTAAGTTGTGCCATTGTAAGTATCAATGCTTACCTTGTAATGTAACCACCAGTGATGTTTCTTCACGTTATGTACTTGTAACCTTAAGTTGTGCCATCGTTAGTATCAATGCTTACCTTGTAACGTAACTGCCAGTGATGTTTCTTTCACGTTATGTACTTGTAACCTCAAGTTGTGCCATTGTTAGTATCAATGCTTACCTTGTAATGTCACCACCAGTGGTGTTTCTTCACGTTTTGTACTTGTAACCTTAAGTTGTGCCATTGTAAGTATCAATGCTTACCTTGTAATGTAACCACCAGTGATGTTTCTTCACGTTATGTACTTGTAACCTTAAGTTGTGTCATTGTTAGTATCAGTACTGACTGTGTAATGTAACAGCCAGTGATGTTTCTTTCACGTTATGTACTTGTAACCTCAAGTTGTGCCATTGTTAGTATCAATACTTACCTTGTAATGTTACCACCAGTGATGTTTCTTCACGTTATGTACTTGTAACCTTAAGTTGTGCCATTGTTAGTATCAATGCTTACCTTGTAATGTAACTGCCAGTGATGTATCTTTCACGTTTTGTACTTGTAACCTTAAGTTGTGTCATTGTAAGTATCAAAGCTTACCTACTAATGTAACCACCAGTGGTGTTTCTTCACGTTATGTACTTGTGACCCTAAGTTGTGTCATTGTTAGTATCAATGCTTACCTACTTATGTTACCACCAGTGATGTTTCTTTACGTTATGTACTTGTAACCTTAAGTTGTGCCATTGATAGTATCAATGCTTACCTTGTAATGTAACTGCCAGTGATGTTTCGTTCACGTTTTGTACTTGTAACCTTAAGTTGTGCCATTGTTAGTATCAATGCTTACCTACTAATGTTACCACCAGTGATGTTTCTTTCACGTTATGTACTTGTAACCTTAAGTTGTGCCATTGTTAGTATCAATACTTACTCTTTAATGTAACCACCGGTGTTGTTTCTTCACGTTATGTACTTGTGACATTAAGTTGTGCCATTGTTAGTATCAATACTTACTTTGTAATGTTACCACCGGTGGTGTTTCTTCACGTTATGTACTTGTAACCTTAAGTTGTGTCATTGTTAGTATCAATACTTACTGTGTAATGTAACCACCAGTGATGTTTCTTCACGTTATGTACTTGTAACCCTAAGGTGTGCCATTGTTGTATCTAGATACAATTGCCTGATGTATCTCGATATAATTGCCTGAGGTATGTCGACATAAATGCATGATGTTTCTCGATATAATTGCCTGAGGTATCTCGATATCATTGCATGAGGCAATAATTGTAATTATGAATTAATACCTCATTCTGTATCCAAATAGACAATGTAAAACAAATGACATAGCAAGGAAAGAAAATGGGCGAGGACGGAGAATGTGTAATTAAAATATAACTGATATTTGTAATGGACTGATGAGTTTGTGTGTGATAAAATATGTAAGTGTAATATGTATGTTAGTACTTGATAGTTTGATAGTTCTTTGTAATGATTTTTGTTCCAAAGTAGTTGCGTAATAGTAGGTATGTGATAGTAGTGTGAGATAGTATTGATGTAATGGTATTGTGTATTGCTGCCTACGTTATATCGCTTTCTGTAATGTTTATATCCAGTCGACAGTAGCAGTGAGGACGACCCGAATAGAGCTCTCCGCTGTTACAAATGTAATGAAGTTCTTCGACCAGAAGATTGCGCCAATGCCGAGTTTTGCGCTGCGAACGAAGTAAGTAAAACGATGTGTATTACCTTCTTAATATTTTTTTAGGAAACAAGATAATAACGTGTTTCAATAAGGCAATAGCAGTAACGTGCATTCTATGTACTAATAGCATGTGCTTATTTTAACCGGTAACTTTAGCTATTGTATAAACACCAATAACTTCAGCACTAACTTATTATCTACGTTTGGTGCTTATGAATGAAATTCAGTTCAGTCAAAAGAAATACTAATTAATAACTGCATTCATCCTTTCACAATTGTCCAATAACAGAGAAAAAAAACTATTTAAGCGGTACTTAAGTTTAACATGGCAATTCATGTTCGTGAGATGATTGAACACATTAAGTCCACAAAACCTCTGAGAAATAGAAAGTGATTACATTAAAACAAATATCCGGAGTATCTTCAACACGATTGCTTATCGACTGGATTATTATGAAGTCACAAAACATCTTGCATTGGAATTTTCTACAATTGAAAACTTATATAAAGGTATTGGCCTGTGTATTGACTTAGAAATGAAAATGATAACAGCATGTTTTGTTTAGTCAAACGTATTAATGTTCAACCAAACGGAAGAAGGGCATAACGATTAATTCTTTAACACTTTAAATCAGCAAATAATTGGTTCCGTTACAAAATGACAATAATTGTCGCAGGAGAATATTATTTTTCAAAAGTATTTTAATGGTATATAATGAATAATATTTCCGTTATTTTGATACTAAATACGTCATATTGATATACATGAAATAAACGTAATGATTTCTACAAAATGTAAAATATATACTACATTGTCAACTTGCCTATGTGCATATACTTATAGTGGTAAGTACATATTTGTATTCTTCTGAACTTTTTTATGCAGATACATGTCCTGTCTACAAATTAATTTTTGTGTAATATCAAAACTGGTAACATAGTTTCTCAGCATCCTAACATAGGGAACGCACAATTTCACAGAATCATGCAGATTTGAATATCAATAATATTATGGTAAATACCAATACATTTTCTGTTTTTGTGAAGACGTAAACGTTATTTTTATATTTAACTATAAACAAGTAATGATAAAAGATAACCTTGTCTGCTTCTCATGTGAGGTGTATTCTAGATACAGACAGTTAATCATTGTAATCAAACCATTTTCAGTCATGTCACATGTACGTATGTCGGATATTCCTAATTAAGTAACATTGTGTTGCTCTGATCTCTCAGTAAGTCGTCCTTCTCAATAGCTATTGTAGATGATTACATAGGTCTCGGCAACACGAGGTGGAACAATCTACCCCAAGGGTCTCCGGCTCACACACGATATGCATTATCATATCAGTGTAATTTACTTCACCGACTGCTTACTGCTGAGAATATAACTCTGAGAATATCACTGTATCTGAAGAAACTTTAATTTGTTAAAAATGAATCAAGCGCTACCCCAAGCAAAAACCATTGGCATCTGCGTTAGGTGAACCTAATGGTGCATATACTCCAAAAAAACATGGAAAATGATGCTGATGGTGCTTCCATATAATTCATGTCAACCAACCAGCTACCACTAATCTCTGTTGTGAGTTTATTAAATGGTGGAATTTCACACGAAACGTATGTCATACGTGGGAAGAAAGCTCTGGGTTTCGCAACATGGTATGACGTTCAATAATTAATCTTTCTTTCCATTGTCAGTGTTGTCAGTGGTGTAAACCTGATGCACATGTTGGCATTGACCATATCATTGGTGATTTTGGAACCCATTCTGGACAATCGACTCGCAGACAAGGGAACCATTAGAGCTCTATTTCAAAGACCGAACAGGTCAGGTGATAAAGGACCTACTTGAACTGAGTTATGTCCAATCTGCAGGTAGCCCGACCAGTGCGAGTATTGGTGTGTGTGTGTGTGTGTGTGTGTGTGTGTGTGTGTGTGTGTTATCATGATCCTATGCATTTCTTTGTTTCTGTTCTGGGTCAAATTGAAGACCAGCATTCCATGGTTACAAATGGTTGCTTGTGTGGTATTATGTTAACACGTTGTTTCTCACACATGGACCAAAACAAATCAGCCGCGAGGATAAAAAGGTCAATACACCGTATTTACATAATCTTTC
This sequence comes from Mizuhopecten yessoensis, assembly GCF_002113885.1. Classification (NCBI taxonomy): domain Eukaryota; kingdom Metazoa; phylum Mollusca; class Bivalvia; order Pectinida; family Pectinidae; genus Mizuhopecten; species Mizuhopecten yessoensis. Next base: position 222,402 of record NW_018408759.1, on the reverse strand, counting down.
TATGGGGATAAAGTAATTTTAATCCATGACGATACGTACAAGCTGTTTCCAGAAAAGCACTTGACACACCCTGCAACGATTATCATACTGAGGGCTAAAGAAACGTAAGTATATTGATTTTATAAGTATTGTGTTTCCAGACGGGTATGTTCTAGACATCATTAGGTAATGTGAATGAAAATAAATGAGAATCAGTGCAGACGACATGTAATAACATGTTATTGTTGATAGGAGATTCAGGGATGTGTTTAACCTACTACGAGGTTCAGGGATGTGTTTGACCTTCCGCGAGGTTCAGGGATGTGTTCGACCTACTGCGAGGTTCAGGGATGTGATTGACCTACTATGAGGTTCAGGGATTTGTTCGACCTAATGTGAGGTTCATGGATGTGTTTGACCTACTGCGAGGTTCAGGGATGTGTTTGACCTACTGCGAGGTTCAGGGATTTGTTCGACCTACTTTGAGGTTCAGGGATGTGTTTGACCTACTGCAAGGTTCAGGGATGTGTTGGACCTACTGTGAGGTTCATGGATGTGTTTGACCTACTGCGAGGTTTAGGGATGTGTTTGACCTTCCGCGAGGTTCAGGGATGTGTTCGACCTGCTGCGAGGTTCAGGGATGTGTTGGACCTACTGTGAGGTTCATGGATGTGTTGGACCTACTGTGAGGTTCAGGGATATGTTTGACCTACTGCGAGGTTCAGGGATGTCAGACACAACATGACACACTTACTGCAAACGAGGCCTGCCAGTGCACAAAGTCACGGTGGGTAGTGGAGAGTTACTGCGGTCGCTTTAAGTTGCATCAAGGAACATTGCAAAGCACCTGTTTAGTTTGGTTTGGTTTAATTTTGTTAAACGTCCTATTAACAGCTATGGTCATTTAATGACGTGTCTCCATGTGTGTAGTGTGTGCGTGATTGCGTGATTGCAGCATTCCGCCTGGTCACATTATACTGACAACGGGTGAACCAGTTGTTACCATTCCCCTTAATGCTGAACGTTAAACAGGGAATAACAACTACCATTTTTAAGGACTTTGGTATGTCCCGGCCTGGGAACAGAACCCATTGCTTTTCCTCACCTAGGCGAACGCTTAACATGAAAGCACAAAAGGGAGGTGTTGCCAAGCAAGGCGTTAGAAAATAAAAGGTAGTTAGTAGTAGAAAGGAAAAGAACCCAAATATTGTTATGGGTGCAGCAGATTTATTTTGGTTGCTTTTGTGTCCCCTAGTAGAGTACACCAAAGCAAATCCCCAATTCTGCAGGGGGTTCCCACATTACTCGCCTCCTACGATACATGCAATGGGTAACAGCTGGTGTATATTTTTCCCGATCTCCCGACTTCAGGGGTGGCATGGCACATGACACCGGGAGAGGACTTTGGAGTGTGGATCTATCAGTATGTCCAAAACCTTATCCAAGGCCAAATATAGTCCAGGCACAAATCCCAGGCTAAACAGTATTGGGTACATATGAAAAAAAATGACCTAGATGACCCCATTGAAGATAACTACTGTGTCTACACTGCGAACAAGCGATCGATCCAGGTGTGTGCAAATGTTGCATGCATTTGCTATTGTTTGGTTCATGTACCAAGACCACAGTCTACATTGTACCGGCCAAGCGACACTCAAGTTCAAACAAGCAATCAGTTGAGTGATATACGCTGGAATAAAACTATATTGAGTAGACCATTTAAAAAATACAATGCATTTAGTACTACAGTTCCACTATCACTGTCTGATTTCTTGCTAGTGACACAATGATGGAAACTGACAAAAGAAAAACTTTAAAAGTCAATATGAGATACTAAAAAATTTCAGTTCATTTGTATAATACAGTTTACCCCAATGACCTTTACTTAAGGTACTTGGTATTCACACTGACAACAAGTTTTACATATAACTGCTAAGTAAATATGTTTTTTGCCATTAGCATAACTATTTAAATCTTGTCATGGTGAATGAAGGTCAATGTCAGTATTTGTGTTACCAAACTTAACATTCATTCACAGGAACAACCTACTCGCAAAATATCACGACCCTTAGTATTTTTTGTTTAAAAATATAAAATAGAATAAACCACACATATACAATTAAATGGAAAAATTGAAAGAAAAAAATATTTTAAGATGTTATAAGACAAAATGTGAATTATATCTAAATTTCTCGTATTGAAAGATATTTTTGGTAGCCAAAACCTTATCAAGTATGAAAAATGGATTGAATTTAGAACTATGCAAATAAGTGAGTCGTAAATGAGAATCCTTTCGTATGTAATGAATATTTCACATTATTGTCTGCTTCAACCTGCGTTATAAGATAATGTCATTTTGGTATAACAGTAGGCGATGGAATGTGTTTTACACGATGCTGAGATCATTTCATAAAGATTTTGTTATTCAAAGCTCTTGGAGGAATTGTATAACCGAACCTTTCACACTTACACAGGTGTTAGTCAATGTGGTCATGTTAGTCATAAAAATAATTATGAAACAACTTGCTCCTTATTGAAGCTTCCTTTACTCAAACCATTTCTGTTTATCTTGTTTTAAAAATCAAGGCGGGGACCGACGCTAATGTTAAATCTACATAGGAGGTGACCCTGCACTGTTATAATATATAGAGAAATATGATTGAAATGAAAGTCTGACATTCCTAGAGAGGAATCATTCACCGTCAAAAGAAATATTTCTCTTATTTGTAATGATTTTGTTAGGACTTGAAATAAGAAATTCGGTATTGTCTCCCTTAGTTAACAAACTGATGATTGATCCTTTCAACAGCAATGCAGAATAGAGGTGTACTTTTCTAACATCCACCAAGCCGTTCGATATAGAAGTGACTGCTTCAGGCGTGCGGTGAGTGATCAAATCTAATAAGCTTTCCATAATTTGCGGTTGCTTTTTGTTGTATTTCATTATATATCTTTATTGACGTAATAATCTGTTTGTGCTGTGTCCTATCGTTTATCGATATTGACGTAATAATCTGTTTGCGCTGTGTCCTATCGTTTATAGTCATTGACGTAATAATCTGTTTGGGCTGTGTCCTATCGTTTATCGTTATTGACGTAATAATCTGTTTGTGCTGTGTCCTATCGTTTATCGTTATTGACGTAAATGTCACTGTTTGTTGTGTCATTTGATATAAAGAATTATATTAGTAATCCAGTTCATGATTTTAATACAAATAGAAACTTTAAATAGAATTGAAGTGAGTAGTAATTTACTTTAGTTGTGTGACATAATGTTTTGAAATGTGACCCGTATCTAAAAATGATAAACAATCCCTTTCTAGCTAAATACCTCATGAACAGAAACAAAAAACTGTTATTTTCCATTGTAATAAATAAGCTAATTATATCATTGTTGTGGTATTGAGTTATTTGAGTGTTTTTGCGTAAGTGTTTTAGAACAAAACAAAAGTATGACCTGTTTGTGTCAATTCGGATCAAGGAACCATTATCTTGCACATCTAGTACAAATTAGAGCTAGTGCTCCTCTTTTTGAACCTTTCCATTTCTGTATCACAGATAGCAGTCGTTTATCTAATTAATGATATCATATGATATTTTGCACGTTAATTCAAAATATTTGAATTTAAAATTAGTTCTAAATAGAAATGAACAGAAAATTGCCATTGACAGTGCAGTAGAGTCGTTTCAAGTATAACATTAATTATCAGCAATTATGTCCCACACCTGAAAAACAAGAGTCCTCACATATGAAAAGGTCCTTACCAACATATCGACCCATTCAGGACATACTAAGATAGCATGATGTTAAATTCACACAAGATAAATAAAACCAATACACTTATCTCTTATACAACACAGTTACACATTTCAGGAGAACAACACTCATAAGAGCACGTGTAAACGAAAGGAGCCGATTATACCGTGGTTTTACTTAACAACGTTTTATGTCAGTCACACTCGGTGTTTGCGTTTATATGTAATGAAATGGTTTGCGAAAGGTTTGCAAAGCGTAAAAAAAGAATTACTTGGATACCATTAAAAATACAAGAATAAGACCAGGTGTTCCGGAAATATAAGCGTCTCTTGATTCACCGAAGACACCCACCTTGTAAATCTAGGTTAACACCAGATATGTGATAATGTCAACGAAACCAAAAGGCGCAGATATATATAACGTCCATATTGCATATACCCAAGGAAAAACACGTTTTCCAAAATGATCATGCTTTTGATCATGAATCTTACCCATACATGTAGTCTTCATTTGCATCGCCCTAAACCTTGTGTTAACATTTTGTCAATCTACATTACAAGCTGTAAATCCGAAACGCAGCTTTAATATATCGAATCCAATATATTGTATATTGTTTGCTCCATGCGCTTATAAAATCAACGTTGCCTTCCGCTCGGTCTTGAATATTAAAAGATAAAATAAAACAGTTTCAACACAAAACATTTTCTACCCTCACCCTCAACCTCTTCTCTCCTTCCTTGAAACACATAGTGATTATTCGTACAAAAATATTTCATCTGAAAGCTGTCTGTCAGTCCAGACTACATCGCTGTAGGGAACACCATTTAGGTCCTTAACTAAACAATAAGTGTATTGATTTAAACATTATGTTAGATATTTTTCTTGCAACCGTTTGTTATTTTTTGTTGATCAAATTTAGTGCTCATTGTTTATTCTTGGTATGGAAATCTACATGTTATCTTATGATCCATGCTACCACTTGCCATAATTTATTTTCATGGTGTGCTTTTCTATGGCACTGCTAAATATACATTGTATTGTGTTATTCATATTGTAATGTCTGATCCTTGTTCCTTCGATAGTGCTGAATTTGCATTGTCCTGTGCTTTCCTTGTCACCACTACTCGACACACATTTTAATGTGTTATCATTGTTGCTATTTGCTAACAATCTTATTGTTTCAATTTCAACAAAGGAGGAGTGCCAATTTGGGCCTTCTGGTGGCTATCACCGATACGTTTTATTTTTTGTATAAACATACATCGAACCCCAATTCTTGATATTTGGTTAAGATACTTATTAATACCATTTGGTAAGATTATTGTATGGTTCTAATATGTATTCAGGCACAAAAAAGGAAGAATTGTTGACATAGTTAAACCAATAAATAACAAGATCAAAGTGACCTACTTATCAACCATGTGCTACTCTTTTCGGCCATTTTTAATATTTGCTGCTTAAGTGTTACGCAATACACGAAAATGATGAAGAAACTTAAAAAAAGAAAAAATGTAGTTTTGTAAAAAAAAAAAAAGCGTCCATTTGTGATTTTGCTCCCCAACTTTACCCCCTCATATCTCGGGATGGTTTCCAAGCTGACCTTAATTTCATGTCATATCATGATGTCAATCAAGGTATGTAGATAGCCACCAGAAGGCCCAAATTGGCACTCCTCCTTTTATTTCATTTAGAAAAATGAACAACAGGCATAGCCTATATTAGTTCTCCCCTTAAGGTAACAATGTTACTGTTTGATTTTTTAATGTAGAATATTTTTTGTTTGACCATGCATTATTGGCAATTACAAATATATAAACATTGTCATACCAACACTTCCATCGTGTTTAATAAACACAAGAGGTAGTAAAACTGATACCGGTAAAACATAGTTATTATCATTGTTATGTGTTTATTGTGGAATACCTGAAAAGTGCTTTTACATCACAGAGCTTGTATGATAAACATTGTGTCTCTGTTAAACATTTTTGTGGTATATTATTTCGATTTTATTCCAAAGATTGTTTATAAACTTTGCATAATGTTTCTCTATATGTGTATTGATGCTTTAAGGAATGTAATGCGACGCAGACACATAAAGTTTCTGCGCCACTAACTGGACGGCGTGAGACGCGGGAACAGGAGCACACTAACTTACAGCTATTGTCGGAATGCTGCGACTCAACTATGTGCAACAACTACGATCCATTTAATAAGAGTGAGTTTGTAAGACGAACCAGGACCAAACATACACCACTTGTATGACTACCTAGTAAAACATAAACGTCCACATACTAGACCGCATTTGTGTAAAACCCAATCCACGTATTGGACCTCACGTGCGTGTAGTAACATGTGCTATATCGTGAGTGGGGGATACGTGGGTTGAAGAAAACAAAGTTGTTATAATAGGTCGCACTAGTGTGTTGTAAACCACTGTCTATATTTTAGACAGTACGTGTTTGTCTATAAAACAAAAAGGATGCTCGTATTACCTGTTCCTATGCTTAGTAAATAATAATCCGTATACGAATCATAGTTTGTTTTGTCTGCGTGCCCCGTTACCTTTTAAAGAGTGATAAGTCAAGGTAATATCTACTGTCCACTGAATGAACGTATATACTTTGTATCTCCTTGTAATAAGTACTACCTTATGATATTTAATAGCTGTGTAACGACTACTATTCTTTATCATTTAGAGTCGAAGTAACAAGTATTGTTTACGATATTAAACTTTGTGCAAAGCTACACCTTTATGATTTTTCACCTTTATGGCAGCATGTTCTAAAACACATGCTACAAATATCTAGCTTGAATTAACAACACTACCTAGGATTTGTAGACGAGAAGGTGGTGTAATACACAGAAAAGGTTTATATTATGTTACACAAGTTTGTACAGTCATACTTTGAATTATTTCAACTGAAATGCTGACATAAATATTTGGGTTATTTTCATACATCAATATCTGTAATATACAAATTGTATTTTTATATTGCAAAAAAAAGGGATCATTATATGAGCAAAAATGACATTTCGTATATTAAAATATATATAATATTTAGATGCAGACCTCCCAAAAAACCCCATTTGTATCAAATATTTAATTGTGAAACAATTCCTGCTCTTTACAAATTTTATTCGCATTGAATTACTTTGATATTATGTGTATCTGTTTCTGAATTTTTTCTTTCTAATAACTGTAATATGTCTGTCTTATTCCAGCCGCACATGACTTTACTGGGAAATACGTTCCCATTGATACTAACTGTCGTAAGTATGTTTACATTGACATTGATGTCATGCTGTCAGTTCCGCTTGACGTGCAGCACATGTTTTATATTTATTCGAAATTTCCAGTATAAGCTATAGTTTTTTCTCCATATACAGTTTGCTTTTAACGCATCATTCCATGACTCTCATTACTTGAAAGGTTGAGTTAACGTCAATGACATGTTATATCGAGTAACGTTATGGTCATCCAATGTTAAGTTTTGTTTGCCTGACACTGCTCGTATCTCTTTATATGGTGGTTTCATTGTGTGATATGAAGTACGTTTTTTTATAATGTTCCTTGGAGTGCGATGCAGTTGTGTTGTCACTGGCTGAGTTCCCGATGTGGCATTTATGGACCTAAATTTACACGCGGGACTCTTCGATCAAGAAGTAGCCGCTGCTTACATTTCTTTAACAAACTGTTACTATTCTCCTTGTAATTCTTTCGAGGGTCTGTGCGCAAATCTTTCTTTGTTCATACTTTGGCCTAGTTTTATCGATTTTGAATTCAAATTATGGTATTGTTGAAACTTCAGTGTTCTCTTGTTGTTGTTTCACAAGATTTCCAAATAAGTGTTAGACAGCATCTGAGATAAAACTGTGGACGGGCTATACAAGTGTTAGAATGCATCTGATATAAAACTGTGTACGGGCTATATAAGTGTTAGACTGCAGCTGATATAAACTGTGTACGGGCTATATAAGTGTTAGATTGCAGCTGAGAAAAAACTGTGTACGGGCTATATAAGTGTTAGACTGCAGCTGAGAAAAAACTGTGTACGAGCTATATAAGTGTTAGACTGCATCTGATATAAAACTGTGTACGGGCTATATAACTGTTAGACTGCAGCTGAGATAAACTGTGTATTGGCTATATAAGTGTTAGACTGCAGCCGATATAAAACTGTGTACGGGCTATATAAGTGTTAGACTGCAGCTAGGATAAAACTGTGTACGGGCTATATATATGTTAGACTGCAGCCGATATAAAACTGTGTACGGGCTATACAACTGTTAGACTGCAGCTAGGATAAAACTGTGTACGGGCTATATAACTGTTAGAGTGCAGCCGATATAAAACTGTGAACGGGCTAGATAAGTGTTAGACTGCAGCTAATAAAAAACTGTATACGGGCTATATATGTGTTACACTGAGGCTGATATAAAACTGTACGGGCTATATAAGTGTTAGACTTCAGCTAATATAAAACTGTGTACGGGCTATATAAGTTTTAGACTGCAGCTAATATAAAACTGGGTACGGGCTATATAACTGTTAGACTGCAGCTGAGATAACCTGTGTATTGGCTATATAAGTGTTAGACAGCATCTGATATAAACCTGTGTACGGGCTATACAACTGTTAGACTGCAGCTAGGATAAAACTGGGTACGGGCTATATAACTGTTAGACTGCATCTGATATAAAACTGTGTGCGGGCTATATAACTGTTAGACTGCATCTGATATATAACTGTGTACGGAATATTTAAGTGTTAGACAGTCTCTGATATAAAACTGTGTACGGGCTATATAAGTGTTAGACTGCAGCCGATATAAAACTGTGTAGGGGCTATATTACTGTTAGACTGCAGCCGATATAAAACTGTGTACGGGCTATATAAGTGTTAGACTGCATATGAGAAACAACTGTGTACGGGCTATATAACTGTTAGACTGCATCTGATATAAAACTGTGTACGGGTTATTTAAGTGTTAGACAGCATCTGATATAAAACTGTGTACGGGCTATATAAGTGTTAGACTGCAGCCGATATAAATCTGTGTACCGGTTATATAAGTGTTAGACTGCAGCTGAGAAAAAACTGTGTATTGGCTATATAAGTGTTAGACAGCATCTGATATAAAACTGTGTACGGGCTATATAAGTGTTAGACTGCAACCGATATAAATCTGTGTACGGGCTATATAAGTGTTACGGGCTATATAACTGTTAGACTGCAGCTAGGATAAAACTGTGAACTGGCTATATAAGTGTTAGACTGCAGCTAATAGAAAACTGTGTATTGGCTATATAAGTGTTAGACTGCAGCTAATATAAAACTGTGTACGGGCTATATAAGTGTTAGACTGCAGCTAATATAAAACTGTGTATTGGCTATATAAGTGTTAGACTGCAGCTAATATAAAACTGTGTATTGGCTATATAAGTGTTAGACTGCAGCTAATATAAAACTGTGTACGGGCTATATAAGTGTTAGACTGCAGCTAATATAAAACTGTGTATTGGCTATATAAGTGTTAGACTGCAGCTAATATAAAACTGTGTACGGGCTATATAAGTGTTAGACTGCAGCTAGGATAAAACTGTGTACGGGCTATATAAGTGTTAGACTGCAGCTAGGATAAAACTGTGTACGGGCTATATAAGTGTTAGACTGCAGCTAGGATAAAACTGTGTACGGGCTATATAAGTGTTAGACTGCAGCTAGGATAAAACTGTGTACGGGCTATATAACTGTTAGACTGCAGCCGATATAAAACTGTGAACGGGCTATATAAGTGTTAGACTGCAGCTAATAAAAAACTGTGTACGGGCTATATAAGTGTTAGACTGAGGCTGATATAAAACTGTGTACGGCCTATATAAGTGTTAGACTGCAGCAAAGATAAACTGTGTACGGGCTATATAAGTGTTAGACTGCAGCTAGGATAACACTGTGTACGGGCTTTATAAGTGTTAGACTGCAGCTGAGATAAAACTGTACGGGCTATATAAGTGTTACGGGCTATATAACTGTTAGACTGCAGCTAGGATAAAACTGTGTACGGGCTATATAAGTGTTAGACTGCAGCTGAGATAAACTGTGTACGGGCTATTTAAGTGTTAGACTGCAGCAGACATACAACTGTGTACGGGCAATATAAGTGTTAGACTGAGGCTGATATAAAACTGTGTACGGGCTATATAAGTGTTAGACTGCAGCTGAGATAAAACTGTACGGGCTATATAAGTGTTACGGGCTATATAAGTGTTAGACTATATAAGTATTTCATGCTAATTGAAATTCTTTTATTTGTATTTTGTTTTGTTTACTAAAGACAACCCCTTGTACCCGACTTAGTGCTTAAACTTTTAATAAATTATATCAACAATATGTAGTGTATCATATCAAACTACTATCATATGGGCTTTAAACTGGATTCCTTTTTTATCACAATTGATGTAAAATTTAGTCTTTATCCAAGTCTCGTTCAGTTCTAGGTCTGTTTCTAAATGAGAAATGTCTAATATAAGGTTCACATTTTATAAACAGCTACCAGACCAGCCACAACTGTCATTCCAACAACAATTACAACCACGCCCACAACAGCGACCACGACCACGCCCACAACTACAACCATCCCAACAACAACGACCACGACCACGCCCACAACAACAACCGTCCTAACAACAACGGCCACGACCACGCCCACACCTACGACTATACCAACAACTCCCAGACCCACCACTCCTTGTAAGATACCCTGTTCGGATATGCATAGTTGTTGCTTTTGATCAGGGTGTAATTTCAGGTTGTTTGCTTAACCCGCTTGTTTACATTTCAAATTCAGAATACGCATTCGTTTGCAGTGCTTTCATCATTCCTTGTCTGCTTCTATTTTTACTCAAAAATGCAATCTAAATTCTGCTTAGCAACACAAATAATTTAAAATTCAACCGTGTCTTTTACATCACCAACAACAATTACAACAGCAACAACAACAACGACAACAACTACCCCCACAACAACGACGACAACGCCTACAACAACGACCACACCTACAACCACGACAACACCAACAACCACACCTACAACAACGACCACGACCACAACAACGACCACGCCCACAGTAACGACCACGCCCACTAAAACGACCACACCTACAACAACGACCACGCCCACAACAACGACCACACCTACAACCACGACCACACCTACAACGACGACAACGCCCACAACAACGACGACAACGCCTACAACAACTACCACGCCCACAACAACGACCACGCCCACTACAACGACCACGCCTACTACAACGACCACGCCTACTACAACTACTACTGCGACAACTACGCTGGTACCGAGTATGTCGATGTCGTTATAACTAACCTTTTATAACGAATTATTTAGTATTGACAAATGATGTATTTGTGTAGCTTAGGAATTAATCTGCTTCCGGTTTTTGCTGCGTATGTGTGCTTGAGGTATTTGCCCCTTTGATTGTTTGATTTGTCAGATTTAACTGATTTACATATTTCAAATTCATGTAATATGGTTTTGTTAGAGGTTCTTAAAACGTAAAAGCTTTAGTGAATTATGGTTTTTAGATAAGTGTCTAGCATTCTTACTCTTTCTTTTCTTTCTTTTTGTTGTTGTTGGG
>NW_018408759.1:194215-210986 GCF_002113885.1 Mizuhopecten yessoensis | reverse complement strand
ATGCAGGATTCTATAACTATTTCCAATTCGTTACGTGAAGCTTGAATTGTAATAAAATAGTTTTTTGAATCTTGACCATTGGGTCTTGAGATATGTTTCCCCATGACATCGCTCCTTCACACTGGCTTTTAAAGTACAGCATGTTAAAAAGATAAGATTAAATTTATTTAAAGAATAAGGTAGGACAAGCATTTAAACATGCTACAATAGACGAAGACTAATTCTCCTTGCATACCTGCTAACGTAATCGTATCATTTCAGCCTCCTGCTATGTGTGTAATGGCCCTCCGTTTCTGTGTGAGACGCGCGTGAAACAGCAGCAGTGTAGTACTGTGGACGAGCAGTTCTGTCTCAACAGGTTCATCAACAACGACGACGGCACGCGATCAGTATTTAGAAGGTATAGTTTTGCTTAGGCAAGGTCAATCTTCCCCATAGGCAAATATACCCTAACTTATCTTAATATACAATGAGATTTTATATCAATATAGTGTTGATAGAGGTATATATCCGGAGAAAGGTGTTGGCTATTATGTCTGTGTTGCATAAATCTCTGAATACACACTGTCCATTTACACCCTTCTGTATTTATGTATCTTATTACCTACAACATAACTGTTATAATAATTATATCATTTAAGGATGATAATACATAATGTCACCCTACGGAATTCTAACGCCACCCTAAACTTTGCATCGGGTGACAGTGTTTTGATACTGATACTAGCGAATCTGTCCCGACTTTTTCAACCCTGCGTATAATTGATGTAATTGCATTTTGAAGTGATAGAGTATTCTGAACAGCTCCGCGTTTGTCATTGTTTCTTTTCCGTCCTTTTATTTTCTTTCCTTCTTAAATACTCTATAAATAATGCATTTAATGCATTTTAACATGCGTTTTGGTGTTTGATTGTCCTTTTCATTTGAAAGATTAACGACTCACTCATCCAAAAAAGGCACGGAATTCTGTCATAAACCCCCGTTTTCTGCCATCTTATTTTATGTCTGTACACAGCGGTTGCCAAACAACCAATCGAATTGAGTCAAATGCAATGCATTTCCACATATGACTAATTGTAATAGTACTGTCATTGTGTGAGCATTTATTCTTGGTGTTTCACTTCGCAAATAAGTTTGTGAAATATGTCCTCATCTTTTTACTCGTAAAGTGCAGACTGAATGCAATATATCTCATAATGGCGACGGACTTGACGCTTCAAATGCCTAATATTCTTCGTTTTACATAAATGCCGTATATACATATTTATGTATCTTTTGCTATATATGAATCTGATGTATTGAATGTCTTACAAGGGATATTTTATCTCTAACTATCACAAGGTTAACAACGGCTTTATATATTTGCCCGTCTTTATTCTCGTTTGCGAAAAGTGCCAACGGTTCCCAATTGATCGAAACTAACTTGAGTTACTTCTCTTTGACCGACGCATACATAAATGCCTGCATTGAAGATAAACGGGAATGTTGAAGCAATATCATGACGGGTACAAAGCAAGTTCAGACGTGTTACCATACATGAATACTCCATCGTTTAGCTTTTAAACAGATTTTTTTCCTTTTTAAACATGCCATGGTGTACTCTGCCATGTGTAAGTAACGTTATCCCATACTAAATGTTTGTTATACGATGTCATTTTGTGTATAGTACTACATCAAGTTGTCATCCTCGATATCCAGTGATTACTCTCACTTTCGCCCTCAAAACCACATTTTCATGATCTACTGCTGCAACTTTATTACTGCATTCGGATTGGTCAATATGACACAATTTTAGGATGCACTAAATGCGGTGCGAATGGATCCGGATAGTTACATGCATTAGTGGGAGATAACTCCTACGAGCTTATAACCAAATTATATAAAATATTAATGATTTTTTTTTTTAATTTTAAGTCTTTAGGAGTTAAACTGATGTACTTATTATCATGTGTTTTGTAAACTGAATACAATTTGCACAATATGTATTGAAATTCAGCACATGAAAAATGTTTTTTTTCATTTTCAGCTCACGAATTTATCATTGTACAAGTTGTAATAAAGTTCCAATTCTAGTTCATATGGGAGTCATTGTTTTAGTGAAACTGATTGATAAAGACTAGTAATTTTAACACAACTTATTAACTGTCAATACAAAAATACTAGAACAGTCAAAAATAAAAGAAAGCTGGGGTCAACGGTTACTAGCACATGACCCGCCGTTGGGACCAGGTCTTTATCACCTGTCCATACACTAATTATCAATGACACATTGTTATGACATGCTGTCTGCATATAACACTTTGTCTGTAATGAAATTTTGTCTGTTATGACATGGTGTCTGTTACGTCACGTTGTATGTTATGACATGTTGTCTTTTATGACATGTGGTCTGTGATGACGTGTTGTCTGTTAAGACGTGTTGTCTTTTATGGCATGTTGTCTGTTATGAAGATTTGACTTTTATGACTTATTGTCTGTTATTACATGGTGATATTGTGACATGTTGTCTGCTGTAACACTTTGTCTGTCATGATATATTGTGTTTTATGACTTGTTGTCTGTTTTGAAACGTCTGCTATGACATGTGATCTGTTATGCCATGCTGTATGTTATAGCACGCTGTCTGTTGTGACATGTTGTCTGTTATGACGTGTTGACTTTTATGACATGTGGTCTGTTATGCTATGCTTTTTTAAAGTTTAAGTCTTTAAGAGTTAAACTGATGTACATACTATCATGTGTTTTGTACTGAATACAATTTGCACAATATATATTGAAATTTAGCACATGAAAAATGGTTTATTTTTTATTTCCAGCTCACAAATTTATCTTTGTACAATTTGTAATAAAGTTCCAATTCTAGTCCATATGGGAGTCATTGTTTTAGTGAAACTGATTGATAAAGACTAGTAATGTTAACACAACTAATTAACTGTCAATACAAAAATACTAGAACTGTCAAAAATAAAAGAAAGCTGGGGTTAGCGGTAACTAGCACATGACCCGCCGTTGGGACCAGGTCTTTTTCACCTGTCCATACACTAATTATCAATGACACATTGTTTCACATAATCTTTGAAACGACAAGGTTCCTTTACAGCTCTGGTACTTCATGGGGTGTAAGAGGTTCCTTCTGCTGTTTACGTTTGAAATGATTGCATGTTGAACATCTCGATATATAATCATCTATTTCCGCAGACATACTGGGTCAATATAGACCGTGCTCGTGCCTTACACTGTTCCATGCCGTAGTGGCATGCATGGACTGTGCACAGCATATCTCTACGCATCTCCCTTGGTATGATCAGACGGTCTCCACAAAACAGTACCCCTTCTGCCTCATGTATTTCGTCTTTCAGGTGGAAATACTGACGGACTGATTTGGGTGTGGCGAATTTCTCTGCTGGCCATCCCGACTTAACCAGGTCGAGGAGATCATGTAGCTCAGAATCTGTGGATGTTGCTTGCTTCATTTGTTCGCGTTTTCTATCGCTGGCTGATAAGTTTGCTATAAGCCCATGGATCATTACTTCCATGTCCTTGTTGAGTTCTCGGTCCTGCTCGGTATGTTCTGTGACCAGGTATGCTCTCGACAGTATGTCCCCAATATACATATATTTCCCTGGCATATAGGTGATTCCAAGATGATATCTCTGGAGTCTTAGCAACATTCACTGGAGCCTTGGAGTGGCTTTTTTATTATCGCCTCCAACGGTTTGTGATCTGACTGAATTTCTTCTTGTTTTCAATAAATGCATTGGTGGAACTTATCGCATGCAAAAACGATCGCCAGAAGCTCCTTTTCAATTTGTACATAGTTCTTTTCAGCATCAGTAAGGAACGTGACGCATATGCTATTGGCTATTTTCCCTGGAGTAGACAAGCTCATAGACCATTCTGTGAGGCATCAGCCTGAATAGTTGTGGGTTTCCCAAAGTCAGAAAAACTTTAGCACGGGGCTATTAGTCAACGCATTCTTGATCTCCTGGATTGCACGATCATGGTTTGCATCCCATATCCATTGGCTCTCACTCTTAAGAAGATTGCGTAATGGTGCTGTGATTGCTGACAACTACGTATACAGATACTCTTCTGTTGATGATACATTATGTATGAGTTACGGTTTGTCCTGTGGGTTTCAACCTCTGACCTCCATAAGCCGATAACGTTGTTGTAGTTTTAGTGAGACTAGGCCTATTAGACATCTTGTTGTAGAGTCTCTGAGGCAATACATTTGCTTCGACCCCTGTGTCAAGCTTGAACTTGATCGGTGAAGTGGAACAACTGAGCTTTAAGTCAGCATATCAGGCATTGAGCTCACCTATTTGAAGTTCATCAATAAACAATGTTTGAAGTGCTGGGTCCACCTCTTCTACAAATGTGTGCATTTCTCCATGTTTTTTCTCATAGTTGTTACTTCTACACATTTTGGCGAAATGTTTTTTTCTTATTACATTTCATACCAGTCTTACCAAAGGCTGGGAACTCACGCTTGCCATGTGTGTTACCAGAGTTCCTACTCGGAAACTGTGTTGTGCTAGCGGTACTGGGGGTTATTTTGGACGATTTTGCGTTTTGTAGTTTTTCTTGAATTTTGATTTAGAAATGGCATTAACACTCACATGCTGTGCTGTGGCACCGAGTTGAAGAAATTAGCGCGAACTCGCCTCTGCTGCTCTGCAAAGTTCGACAACTCTTTCTAGTTTTGGATCAGCAGAATCATGAAGAAGACGTTCCTTTAATCTTGTGTCCCTTACTCCGAATATAATTATGTCTCTTATCATGAGTTCTTTCTGATCGCAAAAATCACAACTTTTAGCTTGGTTTGTTAATGTAGTTACAAATTGATCAATAGTCTCACTTCACGTTGGACTTTCCGTATCTGTATCTGTACCTTCAAGGTTCCGGATAAAATTCATAAATTGAATATCACATCCGGGGAGGAGGAGTGGGGTAAAAGTTAGTTTTGAGGCTACTACGGAAATGGTATACCGAAGTTTTGCTGATGGAGGATTCTTTTAGAGCGTTTTAATCGGTTAGTGTACGTGGGTAGAAGGATTGTCTGTAGTTCTCAGTGTTGTACGATATCTGCTGTAGTTTCTGACTGTTGTTTCGTCGTGTGTTGGTACGGCCGACTGTGATGTAGTCGTCAGCGGGTATGGTTACTAGCCCATTGATGATTTAACAACAGTACTAGTCTGTGTTTACGACGTCTGTCTTTCAGTGGTTCGAGTTCTAGTATGTTTAGCATGGATGTTACACTGAGTCTCGTTTGTAATCTGACCGAATGAATCTTGATGCACGCCTTTGTACTTTCTCTATGATATATACGTCCCTGTCCGTGTAAGGGTCCCAGATGGTGGAACTATACTACAATACAGTTTGAATTAGGACTTGAACGCACACAATTTCAGATCCGTCGGAAATTTCTTCAGATTTCTCCGTAGGAATCCCAGTGTAGAGTTGGCACGGTTGGAAATTTTGGTGATTTGTGATGACCATTTCATAGTGTTGCTGAAGATGATACCGAGGTTTTGTTGTCAGTTACCTCTTCTAGTATGGTATCACCGAGAGTGTAGCGAAAGGCTGATGTAGATTTTGAGCGATGGATCCTCATGATGTAACATTTGCTGCTGTTAAACGACATGTCCCACGCTGATGCCCATCGTTCTAATGATTTTAAATCCTCTTGAAAGTTTAAGTGATCCTGGACAGTTCTTATCGTTCTATAAAGGAGACAGTCGTCTGCGAATAACCTGACGGTGGATTTCACTGCTGTGGAAGGTCAATGATGTGGCAGAGGAAGAGGAGTGGTCCGAGTAATGTCCCTTGGGGGACTCCGGACTCAACTTGCACTTATGCTGAAGGTTCACCCTCCAGTAGTACACGTTGTGTTCTGTCCTGCAGGAATGATAAAATCCAGCTAATGATGTCGGGATGAACGCCATAGTGGTCAAGTTTGTACAAAAGGTGTCGGTGCTGGACCGTGTCAAAGGTTTTAATGAAGTCTAAAATAGCCATGTCAATTGGTTTCTTTTGGTCAAATCGGGAAAGAAGGCCCTGGGTTGTGACAGGGAGTTTCTTTTCATCTCCTTCGGGTAAGTTAAATGTGTTAAATATCCCCATCTACTATCGTGTGTAAAAAGCGGCGTCTTGGGCTGCCTCGTCCTTTGCGCTGGCACCCGACGCTAAATGATACACTTCATACTTTTGTATCCACCGTCTCCAGTTCTCAGAGAGATTACTGTCAAAGGTGAGTTTCCCTGGAGGTTTGAAATGCTCCATTTTCTAATGTGGCGTGAAATATTTCAGTTTCACCCGATTATCTGACACCATATAACAGATATAAACTGCTCAAAACCACATTTTCATAATTATCTCTTGCAACTTTATTACTGCATTCTGATTGGTCAATATTACACAGTTTTATGATGCACTAAATGCGGTGCGAATTGATCCGGATAGTTACATACATTAATGGGAAATAACTCCTACGAGCTTATAACCGAATTATATCAAATATTATGTATATGACACTACACCCCTTGAATATGTTATAGCAAAATTGAAGGCACGAAGATAACTGTTTGATTGGTCTCACGTAAAATAACCTGACCAATCGTTAGGCCGATACCTGTCCTTTTAGGATTACAAAGGAGAGACGCCCGACTTCAAAACCTGTCATTTTTTACCATTACGTGACCGCGAAATTCTTTTGATTTATGTTGTCTTTTATGACATGTTGTCTCTTATGCCATGCTGTCTTTTATGCCATGCTGGTTATAACGTCACATTATCTGTTATGACCTGTTGTCTGTTCTGACAATTTGTCTGTTAGGAAATGTTGTTTTCCATGGCATGTTGTCTGATATTACACTTTGTCTATAATTGCATGTTGTCTGATATTACACTTTGTCTATAATTACATATTGTCTGTTATGGCATGTTGTCTTTTACGCCATTTTCGTTGTTATGTCACGTTGTCTGTTATGAAAGGTTGTCTTTTATGACATATTGTCTGTGATGACGAGTTGTTTGTTAGGACGTGTTGTCTTGTATGGCATGTTGTCTGTTTTGACATGTTTTCTGTTACGATACGTTGTCTGTTATGACATGTTGTCTTTTATGACATGTCGTTTAGATGACTTTTTGTCTCTTAAGACGTTTTATCCCTTGTGGCATGGTGTATGCTATGACGTATTGTATTTCATGTCTTGTTGTCTGTTATGACATGTTGTATACTTTGTCTGTAATGACATGGTGTATGTTATGACTTGTAGGCTGTCACGACACGTTGTTAATTACGACACATTGTCTATTATGACATGTTGTCTGTTATGGCATGTTGTCTGTTATGACCTGTTGTCTGTTTTGATACGTTGTCTGATATAACATGTTGTTTGTGATGACATGTTGTTTGGTATGACGTGTTGTCTGGTATGACGTGTTGTATGTTACGACACGTTAGCTGTTAAGACATGTCTGTTGTGATGTGTTGTCTTTTATGATATTTTGTCTATAATAACGTGTTTTTGTTGTTACATGTTGTCTGTTATGACGTATTGTCTGTTATCACATGTAGTTTGCTATGACACGTTGTCTGTTATGATACGTTGTTATTTATGACGTGTTGTCTGTTATAACATGTTATTGTTATGACATGTTTTTTGTTATGACGTGTTGTCTTTTATGACGTGTTGTCTGGTATGATGTGTTGTATGTTACGATACGTTAGCTGTTAAAACATGTCTGTTATGATGCATTGTCTGTTATGATATGTTGTCTATAATGACGTGTTGTTTGTTGTTACGTGCTGTTTAATATGACGTGTTGTCTTTTATGACATGTTGTCTGTTATGGCATGCTGATTGTTATGATATGTTGTCTGTTATGACGTGTTTTCTTTTAGACATGTTGTCTATCACGACATGTTGTTTATTACGACACGTTTTCTGTTATTACATGCTGTCTGTTATGGCATGTTGTCTTTTATGCCATGTTGGTTGTTACGTCACGTTGTCTGTTATGACATGTTGTTTGTTATGTCATTTTGTCAGTTATGACGTGTTGTCTTTTATGATGTGTTGTATTGTATGACGTTTTGTCTGTTACGACACATTGTCTGTTATGACATGTTGTCTTATATGACGTGTTGTCTTTCATGACATGTTGTCTATAATAACCTTTTGCTTGTTGTAACATGTTGTCTGTTATGACGTGTTGTCTGTTATGGCATGTTGTCTTGTATGGCATGTTGTCTTTCATAACATGTTTTCATTGATGACATGTTGCTTTTTATGACATGCTGTCTGTGATGACGTGTTGTCTATTAAGACGTGTTGTTTTTAATGACATGTCTGTTATGACGTGTTGTCTTTTATGACAAGTTGTCTGTTATGGCGTGTTTTCTTTTAGACATGTTTTCGCTGATGACATGTTGTATGTTGTGACATGTTTTCTGCTATAACATAATGTCTGTTATGACATTGTGTCTGTCACGACACGTAATTTATTACGACACGTTTTCTGTTATGAAATGCTGTCTATTATGGCAAGTTGTCTTTTATGCCATGTTGGTTGTTACGTCACGTTGTCTGTTATGACATGTTGTTTGTTATGACATGTTGTCTCTGTTATGACGTGTTTTTTAAGACGTGTTGTATGGCATGACGTTTTGTATGGCATGACGTTTTGTCTGTTACGACACGTTGTATGTTATGGCATGCTGTCTGTTATGGCATGTTGTCTGTTATGGCATGTTGTCTGTTATGGCATGTTGTCTGTTATGACGTGCTGCCTATAAGGTCGTGTTGTCTGTTATGGCATGTTGTCTTGTATGGCATGTTGTACTTCATAACATGTTGTCATTTATGACATGTTGCTTTTTATGACATGTTGTATGTGATGACGTGTTGTTTTTAATGACATGTCTGTTATGACATTTTGTCTATAATGACGTGTTGACTGTTACGACATGTTATCTGTTATGACCAGTTGTCTGCTAAGGCATTATGGCTGTTATGGCATGTAATCTATTACGACACGTTATCTGTTATGGCATGTTGTCTTGTATGACGTATTGTCTTGTTTGACGTGTTGTATATCATGTCGTGTTGTATGTTTTGACATGTTGTCTGTTATGACATATGTTATGACGTGTTGTCTTTTAAGACGTGTTGTCTGTTCATACATGTTTTCTATTACGAAATGTTGTCTGTTATGCCATTATTGCCTGTTATAAAGTGTTGTCTTTTATGACATGTTGTCTTTTATGAGGTGTTGTCTTCATGACGTTTTGTCTTCTATAACGTGTTGTCTTCATGACGTGTTGCCTTTATGACATGTTTGTTATACTGTGTTGTCTGTTATGACATTTGGTCTTTTATGACAGTTTTTTTCGTTATGAAATGTTATTTGTTACGGCGCATTGCCTGTTATGAAATGTTGTCATTTATGACATGTTGCCTGTAATGACGTGTTGTCTGTTAAGATGTGTTGTCTTTTATCGCATGTTGTCTGTGATGACGTGTTGTCTGTTAATATGTGCTGTCTGTTAATATGTGTTGTCTTTTATGACATGTTGCCTGTTATGACGTATTTTCTTTTATGTCATGTTTTGTGTTTTGACATGTTTTCTGTTACGATACGTTGTCTGTTGCGACATGATGTCTGTTATTATATCGATTATCAATGTTTTATGTTATTATAATCCCGATTGTTCATCAGTTTGTCGATTGTTCAATTAAAGAGCAAAATATATGGTCATGCAGGTTTGTGAGAAGCCTTGTGAGGTGTTTCTATGTCAGAAACAGGTTGAAATTTCTCGATGGGATTATTTTTTTCTTAAATGTCTCGATGTGAAAAACTTTTAAGGGTATTTCGATCCGCTATGGATATTCTTATTATAGTTACATAACAATTAAAACATTCACAATCAGTCTGGGATAGGGCTGACATACTGTAAAATCATAAATTTTCGTGGAACATTAAATTTCGTTTATTACGTGGTTAACAAAAATCCACGAAATTAAATTCCCACGAAAACATACATTTGGTATGATATAGATAGGGGAACATCAGATATTGGCGATATATAATGTCTTTAAAACAGGCTAGTATATGAAAACCACGAAATTTTAACCCCACGAAAATGAATAATCTACAGTAGTGTTGTAACGCCCTGTTATACTGTACACACTGCCATAATGTACTACATAGATATATGTTTCTTGGTTGTGTAGCTGTGGTACAGAGGATGAATGTAAGGTACAGTGGCTGGCCGGAACCTCTGACCGACACGAGTGTACAGACTACGACACAACACAGCTCCATCTGTACGCCTTTGAATGCACGTTCTGCTGCACTTCAGCCAACTGCAACAGGAACCTGATACCGGCAAAAGCCGACTTTTATGTCGGGAATAAACACGGATGACGTAATTGTTCCGGCGAACGCCTACTTATCACTGTTGAAATTTGATTGTATCTGAGTTGTATTGGAAAATAAATAAGATATATTATGGATCTATCTACATGTATCAATTAATATGCTATATATGTATGTGTGTGTATGTTTATAAAACAATAAAGGTACTCAAATTTCGTTTTTAAAAACGCTTTATGTATGTCAATTTTGATATAAATTTCTAGCTGAGACTGATCAATTAATAACAATTAAAAAAATGAAAAAAGGGTATTTGTACACAAGTTCTCTAAGCATCCTTTTATGCTATGGTGAATCATCGTTTCTTTTAAACACTCGGTTCTCCACTTATGTTTTGCGAAACAGTGTTTATTGTGAACATTATTTTTTCCACGTTTATTTTATACGAATGGTTTCGAGGAACACTGTTTATTGTGAAACTACTTCTTGCAGCAGAAGTAGTAGAAACAGCACAAGAGAACTATACCCGAAAACCCTCCTCCCCCACCAAGGGCGATCACTAATGTAGAATTGGATGATGAATCTGAAAAAAGTACAATTTGTTTATTAGACCAAGTAAATAAATATTGTTTTTTCTGTCCAGCTCGGATACTGGGTTGTTATGAATACAAAATTATGTTAAGATTATACGAATATTTAGATTTGGATGTTGTGGACAACGATGACCTTCCTACGTAAATGAAGTATTAAAAGAAAAAGATAAGTTTTTACAAATTACTAATGAGCTTATGAACATTTAAATATAGCAATGAAATCAGTGTGTCAATAACCTTAAGGGCCCAAGGTTTAGGTGTGGAAATTCTCGCGAGAATACGTCTTACTTTTCCTTGAATGTCCTTATTTTAATTATATAGGGAATATACTTTTGCAAAATATTGATATCAGGCATTTGAATGTTAAAATAAATTCCCATATACTACTGTTTGGACTCGGAGAGATTGCCAGAGACACTAATATACAATTATTTAGGAACGTGCAAAGTTACTTCAAATTCATCAAGAAATAACAATTACTAAGAGTACGAGTACAACATTTCACACATACCATAAGTAATACCGTCTGTACATGGCATTGGATTCATTAACCTCTCAACCCTAACTGACGAACATTTCCTTCTTCGGTTTGAACTTCAGAAAACTTGGATTAACCAAAAATAAGTTTAAAATAACATTATTGAAACCAATCTGACATAATTCATTATGACACCTAGTGAAATAACGATAACATATTACCATACGAATAACATTATCTTATGTCTTACCTTGTATTTCCTCTTCTTCTTCATTCTGGGAGAAGGCTATGGGTGCTAGGAAGGACAAACCTGTCACAGAGAAACAGTGAAAATGTCAAACCAGAGAGGTACTGCTGATATACATAGTCAAGTTCTTTTATCATTGAACCCAAAACTATATATCTAAAGAGAACATCTAAAAATCTAATTCGGAGAAAAAATATTTTTTATTACCTTTTGAATACATAAAAACTGTTTTCTTTTGCAATCATATATTTGACCAATTTTGCATTGGAATGACTCTTGTGTAACATTGGGTATGGACAAAGAACAATCATTGGAAAAAAGATATATTGATATTTAGAGATTACAATATGACTTTTGCATATCCTACTCCGTATCAGCTCGATACTCCAATATTAGCCCGAGGGGCCGGATGCCCGAGGGCTGATATTGGTCGATGACTGATACGGAGTAGGATATGGAAATGGTCACATAATAACCTTTTTATCCTATACTGCTCTATAACTTCAAAAATATAAATAATAACACATAAAACTGGCAGAAAATTGCGGACTTGACCAATGTCGCTGTTTATGTGCAAACCACATATTCTAACGGAAACTTCCGTTTACACACGGAACACAAACCACATATTCTAACGGAAACTTCCGTTTACACACGGAACACAAACCACATATTCTAACGGAAACTTCCGTTTACACACGGAACACAAACCACATATTCTAACGGAAACTTCCGTTTACACACGGAACACAAACCACATATTCTAACGGAAACTTCCGTTTACACACGGAACACAAACCACATATTCTAACGGAAACTTCCGTTTACACACGGAACACAAACCACATATTCTAACGGAAACTTCCGTTTACACACGGAACACAAACCACATATTCTAACGGAAACTTCCGTTTACACACGGAACACAAACCACATATTCTAACGGAAACTTCCGTTTACACACGGAACACAAACCACATATTCTAACGGAAACTTCCGTTTACACACGGAACACAAACCACATATTCTAACGGAAACTTCCGTTTACACACGGAACACAAACCACATATTCTAACGGAAACTTCCGTTTACACACGGAACACAAACCACATATTCTAACGGAAACTTCCGTTTACACACGGAACACAAACCACATATTCTAACGGAAACTTCCGTTTACACACGGAACACAAACCACATATTCTAACGGAAACTTCCGTTTACACACTGAACATAAACCACATATTCTAACGGAAACTTTCGTTTACACACGGAACAAAAAACACATATTCTAACGGAAACTTTCGTTTACACACGGAACAAAAAACACATATTCTAACGGAAACTTTCGTTTACACACGGAACAAAAAACACATATTCTAACGGAAACTTTCGTTTACACACGGAACAAAAAACACATATTCTAACGGAAACTTTCGTTTACACACGGAACAAAAAACACATATTCTAACGGAAACTTTCGTTTACACACGGAACAAAAAACACATATTCTAACGGAAACTTTCGTTTACACACGGAACAAAAAACACATATTCTAACGGAAACTTTCGTTTACACACGGAACAAAAAACACATATTCTAACGGAAACTTTCGTTTACACACGGAACAAAAAACACATATTCTAACGGAAACTTCCGTTTACACACGGAACAAAAAACACATATTCTAACGGAAACTTTCGTTTACACACTGAACACAAACCACATATTCTAACGGAAACTTTCGTTTACATATTGCAGTATAATTCGATAGCTGTGTTATTTCCCCCAATAAGTTTGGGTTCCTCGCAGTTATTGTGACAATAAGGTAAGTGTATCTTTTTGTGCTTGTTCCGGACAGAAACAATGACTGAGTCAGAGATGGAGATGACGGGGGACAATATATACTGGGTGAAGTATACTCACAGATGAAACAGCACAGAAACAGTTTCGCAAACAGCCTGGGTACAACATCCATGATGATCGCCTGAAGGAGAAATATGACGATTTCCTACAACAAAAATGAATCGCATTACACATGTGGTCAGTATTGATCTGAGTTAAAAGAATATATGCATTCCTTAGAACAGGAGGAACATGTCCTTAGAACAGGAGGAACATGTCCTTAGAACAGGAGGAACGTGTTCTCTTTTTAGTAGTACAATACCTGTTAGGGAGGCTAGGTGACAATGTAAAAAGCTCGCTTTTAATTATAAACAGCCTCTCGACTGTTTTCATCCAACACTTCTTGGACAATGTTCGCTTAAAATAACCTTTAATATGGCCCACTGCAATATATTGCTCACATGCAACTGCCAATTTGTACAATACGTATACACTACAGTTCTGAAACAGACTGCAGGGAAACTTGCTCCAAAACTTTACCCATGCCCAATTAATACCCCTACCCCCACCCCCTTGGTATGAAAGCACTGGTTGGTACATTGCTTACATTTAACATGAATTATGTAGGAAATCCAACATTGCTTGAACAAACGATTTCCAGCTGTGCTTGATCAGTGACAGGAAACTTGCTCTCTGTAATAAATTCCAATCCTATTGGACCCTTAAATGAAGCAAAAGGAAAAGGAAAGGAAAACCAACTGAAACCTTTAACCAAAGTAACCCTTTGTCTCCCATAAGTATACACACTTAGCGCCCCATATAAATAGTACCAACTTATAATAGTCAACAGTGGTGAGAGATAGTACTGCCCGGGAAACCAAGCTCAGTAAGTTAAACCGGTTCCAATCACTTAACCCATTGTGGTCCGATCAATATGAGACTATGATTCGAACATAGTTGACACACCATATAAACGATTGATAAGCTTCAATAAAAAAAGGCCCAGCATGTAGGCTGTGGTGATCTGACACTGTTTGAAACGAAACAATGTCTCTGAAAAAAGAGGTCTTACTTTTCTGGGTATCTTAAACAGTCCATAGTGGCAGAATGATATTTGATAGTAATGGTATTTTAGTCCGTTTTGATTTATGTTCAAAAAAAGACAAATTGATAAAAGGTTTAAGAAAAAAAAGAAGAAAGAAAAAAATTAACTGTCACCGATTACGCAAGTATAAATACACACCAATCGCCTTAAAGTCATTAAAGAATAAAATGGCTTCGTTTTGAGACCAAATATGTACATCATTATATCAATTAAAATATCTAGTTCCATTGACTTGCTGGTAATTATCCAAACTGCCACATTGTAGCTGATTCCAATTCAAAGCAATTATAAACATTTTCTTACATTTGACTACAGAGTGTGAACTTAAGTTAATGTAATGCTTATTTGTTATATCATTTTGGTATTTTCGTAATACCTAATTACATATAGATATTTGTTAACGTACGTTACATAATTCAAATACAATTTTTACACATCACTAGTGCGGGCTTGATTTAGGTATTACAAAGGTTTGCATTATCAGCTGCATATTTATATATTTAAAGTCCACTTGTGTTACATGTGACATTTAAGGGATTAATGGCAAGAATAGAGGCGCGTTGTTTATCCGTATCCAATGGCAATGACAACTTTTGTGGTTGATAATTTGTTTAAAAAATACGTTGTCGCGTTAAATCCCCGGTTCCAACTAAGGTTACTCCATGGTAAACAATAAGATCACCTATATATTTTAAGTGTAGATCCTCTCCTCGTGAGTTATGTGTGACACAACCATTTATATCCTATAAATCAACAAAATAGTGTCTAGGAAACATGGTAGTCGGCAATCCCCAGGACTACCACCATTACGTATGAACTAGAGGGTCTAATCCATTATAAAAGTGCCCTATATTTCTGTTAGGGAAATAAACTCCATCATGGATAACTTCTCAAAGCATTTTGAAAGCAGAGAAAAGCATGCATCATATATCCAGCCGAGTCAATCTAAATGCCTTTATGCAAGAAACATCTGCATTTTGTATACATTGTACATATTCTGTTTTCCGGAGACCTGAGTCCGTATTTATGAAACTGTTCTCATGCTCAAGCATGGATCCTGTGTTCAAACCAGCTCTCTTGTAAGTCACTTAAATCATGTCAAATGATCAAAAGTCAATTGTAACATTGAAAAACAGTATTCGGCTTAAGTCTCTTAAACGTTTTTGAAACCGTAGGCAAAACAATGTTTTTAGTTTTCATGGTTTCATGAATACGGGCCCAAGTCTATCTCCCTAAGCGAAGGCAGCCAAGTGAAATGGGCCTTTTGGAGCCCTCTCTATAACTGTATACTAATCATATCCTTACCATTTAGAGGTGTAATCAATCCCAACCCTTATTCAATACATATATAAATACTTAAGTGAGGAGGCCTTCAAATGATTATTGGATTATTGGCTGTAATATTTCTTTGTAGTACCTGATAGTTCCCCATACCTCCACTCCCAATCCTTCGTGATTTTTGCACATTAATGAAACTGGACTTGTTCTATCATCGGCGACAATATAGCTCTATCTAGAGCGTCTGTCTAGAGTTCGGAGGGTCCCGGGTTCAAACCCCCGCCTATCCTTGCAATTTTCCTCTCCTGTTACAGTGGTACCTTTGTTTCACATATTTGGTGTACTCTTGGCAAGGGGATACCCGAACCTGGGTTGTAAATAGTTGTGTCTTTGGGGCGAAGAATTAGAAAAAAATGGAGGGTGGAATGTAGCGGAACTAGACTGG
The DNA here is from genome assembly GCF_002113885.1 of Mizuhopecten yessoensis. Taxonomy (NCBI): domain Eukaryota; kingdom Metazoa; phylum Mollusca; class Bivalvia; order Pectinida; family Pectinidae; genus Mizuhopecten; species Mizuhopecten yessoensis. The sequence continues at coordinate 194,612 of NW_018408759.1, read as the reverse complement.
GTCGATGGTTGACGATCATGTAGCTCATTTGGTAGAGCGTCCGTCTATATTTCGAAGGGTCCCGTGTTCGAACCCTGGTCTTGCCGTGCATTTTTCATTTCCTGTTACACACATCAGAGTTGTGGGCGTACCCTATAACTTTACAGGTAAAGCGCACCCATTTATGTATTCACATTAAGGTGGCTCCACACTTTCGCAATTAACCAGCAAAATTCGTTGAAACTTTCATATAATGGTTATGCAACTATGTAGAGTTAATTTTATGAAAATCTAAACATTCCGATAGTTTGGGGAATTTTTTGGAAAAAATACCAAAAAATTGAATTTTCGCCACTTTTAATATTTTCCGTTTTTTTTTTGTGTGTGGCATTGTTCGGAACAATAAAAACAATAAAAA
>NW_018408759.1:171118-193417 GCF_002113885.1 Mizuhopecten yessoensis | reverse complement strand
TTCCGGGTATAAATCCTGGCGGACCTAAAAATGTGTATGCAAGACGTGCAAGGCTTTCTCAAGGCTCGCCTGAAAGCAGCATCAGATAACTAGGTCTTATTTAATAAACGAACAACAGTGGTCCGATCGGTTTGACCGTTTAAACGCAAACGGCCCAGGTGTTACTATAATTTGCACTACGATATTGAATACCCGATACGCAAAACGGAAATGACGACACGGTGTACATGCACATTTCGATCAAGATAATTGAGTCCGAGCTGTACTTTTTCCGGAAGTACGTCACGAAAATGGACGCTGATGACGATGTGTCGAGCCACCTTAAGGGGGTTTATTTATTAAGTGTGTCATGAGCCACTGACTGATGGAAAAGGAATTTTGATATTTATATATAACTATATTTGAACGGAACACCCTGTCTGTGTAAATGCCGTTTAACAGCGTTTAAACCTTTATTGCCCTGTCTATGAACATGTCGTTTAACAGCGTTTAAACCTTCGTCGCTCTGTCCATAACAGCGCTGCTATGATTAAGGCTTGTACAGTTTATATGAAATCCTTACTTAAAAATAAATGATCTGTTATAGGCAAACTTACACAGATACACATATTTTATTCTGACTATAGGAAGGCTTACATTTCCGCTGTTATATACATAAATGCATATATAAATAAAGTTGTAAATTTATAAAGTATTAAAGGATTTTAAAGAAACTTCGTTACATTTTAATGCATGCTTATATTGATTGCCATTTTGCTTCTTTACTTTGATTGTCTAGTGATAACGTAACAAGGTTGTTGATCCTGCTGGTGTATGTAGTATCAGTCCCCGAGGTCGACCTTAAATTTGTGTAAGAACAGATTATCTGTGGTATCTAAAGATGTAAATATGTGACATAATGAAGGGTTTTATAGAATCATTTCCTTCGTCGATCTATACTATACTTGTATTGCAGTTCAGCACCGGCGATACATTGTTTAACGTGACGCAGGCAATAATAGAAACCTGTCGACTCTGGCAAAATCTGCCTTTTATCTTGTTTCTAGTGATTACTTTAGTAACAAAATTGATGACTGTGCTTGTAGACTATAATTCTCCAAGGTTGGCCGTAACGATTGAGCCGTTTTTAATTTTTTGGTCATTCGCTGTTTACAACAAATACCAGTAAAGGAGAAATTATCCCTGGTAAGAAAATGTATAGGATTTTTGTCCTCTCAATTCTTGAGATCTTAATTACTACTGATGAGTCCAAGTTGTGGTCCTAATCAGGTCACCGAGGTTTTGCCATATGCGTGTGCCTCACGTAGAAGTAGCATTCCTAGGGCATTATTGTTACAGTGCTTTACACAAGTCATCTTTGTAAAACTCAATAATGTTTTAACTAAATCTGATATATCTGAAATGTTATATTCGGCAAAGTTGAATGGGACTTGAACGAGATACAACATCCCCGGAGTGTGTTTTGCTTATAAAGTATATAAGGACAAATCGAAGGAGAATAAAGGAAATTTCTTAAAAGTGACTCTTTCTCGTTTTGTATATCTAACCAGTGAAGGTCTTTACTCCCAGGACGCTGCTGTTGTTGAAGGTGTTACTTATCACGCAACACCACAGTTTCGACATTACACACTGCATCGTTGTGACCTAATGCAGCTTGGTGCAGTTTGTTTCGGAATTTTATTCATTTTCAAAGATTTCTTTAGACATACTGCAGGAATCAAACAATTATAATCCACTTATCATAGAATAATGAAGCCCTAAATTTGCTTCGACAAGATATTAATTTCTTGAACAAGAAAGCAATATTTAAAATAAAACATACGAAAAAAACCCCAAACATGATATGAAGCAAAATTAAACATGATATGAACATAATAAGAACGATTCAAATATCAACAAAACAATAAAAAGGGAAAACCTACCCACAATGTACACCTTGTCCAAATCAGTTGCGTTATAGCCGAAACTTCCGAGGAAGCTTGTTATATACTCGTTGCTATAGCTACATAAATCACGTGGACAGTTTTCCATATAGAATTAAAGAAAGGCGTTTAAAATTTATTTTCTTATGGCCTAAAATTATATTTTAATTATTTATGACAAATAATCGATCCAAATTTAAAAATCGGAAAAAAAGCATTTTAACTTAGTTTGGGTGTGCCTAAATTAATGATTCCTAGTAAAACTAGAAGGGGAAGTTTATTTACTGGGAAAGGGAGCGGTATACGTTTACACAGTGATATACATATACAGTGTGAACAGGTTATCTATATATAACGACAACGAACACACACCAATACATCTAACTGATAAAGAGCATGCATATATCTGTTCGATCGGCTATTACTCCTGTATGTCTTATGTAGCGAGTGCAAGTAGAGATAAGCGTGGAGTGGGGACGGGGATGGGTTCAGAAGGGGGTGGAGGGGTGAGAGACGGGGTTTGGTTTTACAGGATTTAACGTCCCAAACACCAAACGCGGCCCCTCTAGGGGTGAATGTGTGTCGGGTGGGGATGATGTGGATGTGTGTGGGATGGGGTTGGATGGTGATGGGGATAGATGTTATGAGGTAATGATAGGGGTGGATTGGGATGGATGTGTGTAGGGTGGGGATGAGGCTGGATGGGTAGGGATGTGGGTTGGTTGGGGATGAGGCTGGATGGGTAGGGATGGGTGTTGGTTTTGGATGAGGCTGGATGTGTAGCGATGTGGGTTGGTTGGGGATGAGGCTGGATGGGTAGGGATGTGGGTTGGTTGGGGATGGGGCGGATGGGTAGGGATATGTGTGGGTTGTTGATGGGAGTGGATGGGTAGGGATATGTGTGGGTTGTTGATGGGGTTGGAGGGTAGGGATATGTGTGGGTTGTCAATAGGTTGGATGGGTAGGGATAGGTGTGGGTTGTCGATGGGTTGGATGAGTTGAGATATGTGTGGGTTGTCGATGGGTTGGATGGGTAGGAATATGTGTGGGTTGTCGATAAGGTTGGATGGGTAGGGATATGTGTGGGTTGTTGATGGGAGTGGATAGGTAGGGATATGTGTAGGTTGTCGATAATGTTGGAGGGGTTGGCTGGGGATGGGTTGGATCGGTTTGGAGGTTAATAGAAGGTTAAAAGTTGTGTGGATTTGTATGGGTGTGTTTATGTGCTTATTGCATATTTTGTCTGGTATTCGATCTGATCTTGTTTCCTTGACATATGTTTTCCTTACTTCAATCACTATTCCTCGTCCTGCACTCCATATACAATATGTAAATATTTCTTTATATATTTTGTTAGTATCATCTTTGTTATCTTCTATCTGTTTCGTAGCTTAGCCTGAATATGTATTCAGAATACATACCGCTAAATTTATAAATAATAATGTACCACATGTCATTGTATATTTTAGCGATGTTTGGGAAACCTATGTTTTAAGGTTTATGAGATGTTTGCAGTCGCGGAATTGCTTTTCTATTGATATTTTCTACGCAAACGAAAAATACCTTTGATTATGATAATTGTTATTTTATTTCAGTTTGATCATGAATAGGAATTATTCAAGCTTGAAGTATGTATGACCCCGGTACGACTAAGAACACACTATTACAACGAGAGCTCAATGGCAGGTCAGGGTTTTAAAATAGTTATAAGTCATTGTGAAATGTAGTGAACAGCAACACTGTGTCAAAAGTATCTTATTTGTGAAAATTATGCGTTTATTTCAGCATCAGCCATTGGGAAACACTAAACAACAAAACAATCAATTCTACAACTTAATCTTTCTAATTTTACCAGTTTACTTCAATTAGCATTGAATTTTACAAAACACAATCTAAATAATAAATTCATGACCTAACTTAATGACGTACCATCTAAATAATATATGCATGGGCTAACTTAATTATGTACAATCTAAATCATATCTGCATGGCCCAAATTACGGAACACTCTCTAAATTAGCGGAGCACCATTTCAATTTAAAAACCATATCCAAGTTATCGGGACATGGACTAGTTTACAGGAACAACAATCAATTTTCAGGAACATAACACCTCATTTAAATTGTGCCTTTGTTCCCGAAAACTAGTCATTGGCGCCCGAAAATTAAGTCGTTATCCCGCTCACTCGCGCAGCGGTATTCCCTTTGATGTAGCCGCGCTCCGGCGAAGCCCGTACAGGTGAGGCAGTATATAGTCCCTACCTTGCTGGCCGTGTTGTCAGTATAGCTATGCAAACACGGCCGCTCTAATTTCGTAATCCAAACGATATAATAACACAGGTCGATAGTACACTTATATTTACTTCGAATGAAATAAATACGGAAATAATGCTTATTTTGTACAACGCCCAGGGTTAGGATCGAAATGAACGACCATTTGAGAATGATTAATATTTTTTACCATATTGCTGAACTGGTGCTTTGATACATCACTCCAGAGACACATAAAGCCAGTATAATCAAAGACACAATATGAACTCTCAATATTAACGATATTTAATAACGAACGATAAGTACGTCCCGATGTCGTATACAACTTATATTACGTAAACTATATCCCCCGGCTCCGTTCGGTCCGAGGTGCTAATTGTCCAGTATTTTTTGATTAATTCTAGCAAATGATGAACCGATTGTGTAAATGTTCATAAACGAACCCCTGTATATATATATGTTAAGACAGTTTACGTTCCTACTTTGCTTCATATACCTTTCAATCGTTTTTAATGTTGTTAATAGTTTTGTGATTCTTAGTAAGGGGTTCCCGATCACCTGTGCTCTAAGGTTTTAATTTCTTTTGTATTTAACATAAATGTATTTTATTCATATTTGGTTTTTTTAATCATTACTTATATAATTGTAATTAAATGGAACTTTATCTTTCCTGTACTGTCGTAAGAATATCCATTAAACGTATGTAAATGAACACAAAATCCAGCCGTCCTTTCAGTCAACAACGTGACGTCATCGGAATGTATGAATTTCAACAATGTATGTTTACATTTCAACAATATATCTTTTGCATGAATAACCTAATGAGTAACAAATCTGGTATCCAAGGTACTCCTGTTAACTTCCTAAAACAGCANACCCTACCCGACGAAATACGTAAGCGCCCCGGGCGTGGGAAAACTACCGTCCAGGTACATGTAGACGGCTAGTGGCTATGTTTACCTGTATACGGGACTGTGTTGTGATTTCACAGGTGTCGATTAAGGTCGTTTAAAAAATACCAAAAACACAATTTCTAAATTTAAGAAAGTAAAGATATAAAGATAGCTTTATAGGTGTAGGTAGAATATAGAAACATACGTAAAAATCATGGTTTATATGTTGAAACACGAAACCGTATATATTGTTAAGGCATTCCTNATATGACAATATATACGACTTTGGTGTGTAGTCTAAACAGTTGCTCTCGTCTAACGAACCTGTGATTACTAAAATTTCGAACCAATGAAACTTCTTATCTAAAAGGTAGAGCGTATCCGGTTGTTAAGTATATGAATTATCTGAATTAATATTGAATATTGTATTACTTGTCTTCAGACAGAGACATATATAGCCGTAAGTAGTATATACGTTTCTGCTTCAGGTCAGCCATGACAATGAGAATAATATATAAACTAAAGGTATTCTTTTTTTGGTTTCGTTTATATCATAACCAGAGACCTTCTCTGTATTAACGTAATATATTAGGTATCAGTACATTTTACTCATAGTTCCAGTAGTATTATTAATCATTTTCAAATACATATACAGATAAAACATAACGCCGTGTGAATGATGTAATTGATATACAATATGTGTTAAGATACCTCGCGGTGATTGGTTGATGTTGAAAATGGCGCCATTTAATTGGTTGATATACCCGTCAATCACGCGCGGTAGAGAGGTGGGCCCTCGCGGTGATTGGTTGATGTTCTTGTCGATGCTCCGCTGTTGTTTGATTGACAAGAATATCAGGGGCTGTAGTTCTCGTCACACTCTGGTTTATGTACTCGCAGTGACATTTTCTATTTCTTTTTCTGTTTCCTGTTGTACAATATAGTTAAACAAGAAAGTGACATTCGTTCCGAATTCTTTATTAATTGGTGCAAGCATCCCATGCATAAAATTTTAATATGATAAAGTAGGTTTACTTTGTTTGTAATGTATAATCGTGCATAGAAACCTTACATGTGGATGTACATTGTATTGGACATGTATGTTCAAATTGTAGGTGTATAAATATAGCTGTTGGTCTGTATGAACTTTCTAACTAAGCATTGAAGTATAATGAAATTTTAGCACTATTTATAAGCGTCAAGGAAAATTGTATGTTTATTTAAACATCAGCTATATTTCTCGTCTATGGCTCTGTTTATTGAATGTTTATTTTAACATCAGCTAGATTTATCTACTGTGGCTGTGTGTATTAAATGTTTATTTAAACATCAGATAGATTTCTCTACTTTGGCTGTGTTTATTGAATGTTTCTTTCAACATCAGATAGATTTTACTAATGTGGCTGTGTTTATTGAATGTTTTTTTTCAACATCAGATATATTTCTCCATTGTGGCTGTGTTTATTATATGTTTATTTCAACATCAGCTAGATTTCGCTACTGTGTCTCTATTTATTTTATGTTTAATTTAAACATCAGCTAGATTTAACTTCTGTGACTGTGTTTATTGTATGTTTATTTAAACATCATCTAGATTTCTCTTCTTTGGTTTTTTTATTGAATGTTTATTTAAACATCAGATATAATTCACTACTGTGGCTGTGTTTTTTGTATAATTATTTAAACATCAGCTAGATCTCACTTCGGTGCCTGTGTTTATGGTATGTTTATTCAAACATCATCTAGATTTCTCTTCTTTGGTTTTTTTATTGAATGTTTATTTAAACATCAGATATAATTCACTACTGTGACTGTGTTTATTGTATGTTTATTTCAACATCAGCTAGATTTCACAACTGTGGCTGTGTTTATTGAATGTTTATTTAAACATCAGCTAGATTTCTCTACTATAGCAGTGTTTATTGAATGTTTATTTAAATTTCAGCTACATTTCACTACTGTGGCTGTGTTTATTGTATGTTTATTTTAACAACAGCTACATTTCACTACAGTTGCTATGTTTATTGTATGTTTATTTTAACATCAGATAGATTTCATTACTGTTGCTGTGTTTATTGTAAATTTATTTTAACATCACCTAGATTTCATTACTGTTGCTGTGTTTATTGTAAATTTATTTTAACATCAGATATATTTCACTACTGTGGCTGTGTTTATTGTATGTTTATTTTAACATCAGATTGATTTCACTACTGTGGCTGTGTTTATTGTTAATTTATTTTAACATCACCTAAATTTCACTACTGTGGCTGTGTTTATTGTATGTTTATTTCAACATCAGCTAGATTTCGCTACTGTGTCTCTATTTATTTTATGTTTAATTTAAACATCAGCTAGATTTAACTTCTGTGGCTGTGTTTATGGTATGTTTATTCAAACATCATCTAGATTTCTCTTCTTTGGCTGTTTTTATTGAATGTTTATTTCAGCATCAGCTAGATTTCACAACTGTGGCTCTGTTTATTGAATGCTTATTTAAACATCAGCTAGGTTTCTCTACTATAGCTGTGTTTATTGAATGTTTATTTAAACATCAGCTAGATTTCTCTACTATAGCTGTGTTTATTGAATGTTTATTTAAACATCAGCTAGGTTTCTCTACTATAGCTGTGTTTATTGAATGTTTATTTTAACATCAGATAGATTTCACTACTGCGGCTGTGTTTATTGTATGTTTATTTTAACATCAGCTAGATTTCACTACTGAGGCTGTGTTTATTGTATGTTTATTTTAACATCAGATAGATTTCACTACTGTGACTGTGTTTATTGTATGTTTATTTTAACATCAGATATATTTCACTACTGTGGCTGTGTTTATTGTAAATTTATTTTAACATCACCTAGATTTCACTACTGTGGCTGTGTTTTTTGTATAATTATTTAAACATCAGATAGATTTCTCTTCTTTGGCTGTTTTTATTGAATGTTTATTTAAACATCAGCTAGATTTCTCTACTATAGCTGTGTTTATTGAAAGTTTATTTNGGCTGTGTTTATTGTATGTTTATTTTAACATCACCTATATTTCACTACTTCGGCTCTGTTTATTGTATGTTTATTACAACATCAGATATATTTCACTACTGTGGCTGTGTTTATTGTATGTTTATTTTAACATCACCTATATTTCACTACTTCGGCTCTGTTTATTGTATGTTTATTACAACATCAGATATATTTCACTACTGTGGCTGTGTTTATTGTATGTTTATTTTAACATCACCTATATTTCACTACTTCGGCTCTGTTTATTGTATGTTTATTACAACATCAGATATATTTCACTACTGTGGCTGTGTTTATTGTATGTTTATTTTAACATCACCTATATTTCACTACTTCGGCTCTGTTTATTGTATGTTTATTACAACATCAGATATATTTCACTACTGTGGCTGTGTTTATTGTATGTTTATTTTAACATCACCTATATTTCACTACTTCGGCTCTGTTTATTGTATGTTTATTACAACATCAGATATATTTCACTACTGTGGCTGTGTTTATTGTATGTTTATTTTAACATCACCTATATTTCACTACTTCGGCTCTGTTTATTGTATGTTTATTACAACATCAGATATATTTCACTACTGTGGCTGTGTTTATTGTATGTTTATTTTAACATCACCTATATTTCACTACTTCGGCTCTGTTTATTGTATGTTTATTACAACATCAGATATATTTCACTACTGTGGCTGTGTTTATTGTATGTTTATTTTAACATCACCTATATTTCACTACTTCGGCTCTGTTTATTGTATGTTTATTACAACATCAGATATATTTCACTACTGTGGCTGTGTTTATTGTATGTTTATTTTAACATCACCTATATTTCACTACTTCGGCTCTGTTTATTGTATGTTTATTACAACATCAGATATATTTCACTACTGTGGCTGTGTTTATTGTATGTTTATTTTAACATCACCTATATTTCACTACTTCGGCTCTGTTTATTGTATGTTTATTACAACATCAGATATATTTCACTACTGTGGCTGTGTTTATTGTATGTTTATTTTAACATCACCTATATTTCACTACTTCGGCTCTGTTTATTGTATGTTTATTACAACATCAGATATATTTCACTACTGTGGCTGTGTTTATTGTATGTTTATTTTAACATCACCTATATTTCACTACTTCGGCTCTGTTTATTGTATGTTTATTACAACATCAGATATATTTCACTACTGTGGCTGTGTTTATTGTATGTTTATTTTAACATCACCTATATTTCACTACTTCGGCTCTGTTTATTGTATGTTTATTACAACATCAGATATATTTCACTACTGTGGCTGTGTTTATTGTATGTTTATTTTAACATCACCTATATTTCACTACTTCGGCTCTGTTTATTGTATGTTTATTACAACATCAGATATATTTCACTACTGTGGCTGTGTTTATTGTATGTTTATTTTAACATCACCTATATTTCACTACTTCGGCTCTGTTTATTGTATGTTTATTACAACATCAGATATATTTCACTACTGTGGCTGTGTTTATTGTATGTTTATTTTAACATCACCTATATTTCACTACTTCGGCTCTGTTTATTGTATGTTTATTACAACATCAGATATATTTCACTACTGTGGCTGTGTTTATTGTATGTTTATTTTAACATCACCTATATTTCACTACTTCGGCTCTGTTTATTGTATGTTTATTACAACATCAGATATATTTCACTACTGTGGCTGTGTTTATTGTATGTTTATTTTAACATCACCTATATTTCACTACTTCGGCTCTGTTTATTGTATGTTTATTACAACATCAGATATATTTCACTACTGTGGCTGTGTTTATTGTATGTTTATTTTAACATCACCTATATTTCACTACTTCGGCTCTGTTTATTGTATGTTTATTACAACATCAGATATATTTCACTACTGTGGCTGTGTTTATTGTATGTTTATTTTAACATCACCTATATTTCACTACTTCGGCTCTGTTTATTGTATGTTTATTACAACATCAGATATATTTCACTACTGTGGCTGTGTTTATTGTATGTTTATTTTAACATCACCTATATTTCACTACTTCGGCTCTGTTTATTGTATGTTTATTACAACATCAGATATATTTCACTACTGTGGCTGTGTTTATTGTATGTTTATTTTAACATCACCTATATTTCACTACTTCGGCTCTGTTTATTGTATGTTTATTACAACATCAGATATATTTCACTACTGTGGCTGTGTTTATTGTATGTTTATTTTAACATCACCTATATTTCACTACTTCGGCTCTGTTTATTGTATGTTTATTACAACATCAGATATATTTCACTACTGTGGCTGTGTTTATTGTATGTTTATTTTAACATCACCTATATTTCACTACTTCGGCTCTGTTTATTGTATGTTTATTACAACATCAGATATATTTCACTACTGTGGCTGTGTTTATTGTATGTTTATTTTAACATCACCTATATTTCACTACTTCGGCTCTGTTTATTGTATGTTTATTACAACATCAGATATATTTCACTACTGTGGCTGTGTTTATTGTATGTTTATTTTAACATCACCTATATTTCACTACTTCGGCTCTGTTTATTGTATGTTTATTACAACATCAGATATATTTCACTACTGTGGCTGTGTTTATTGTATGTTTATTTTAACATCACCTATATTTCACTACTTCGGCTCTGTTTATTGTATGTTTATTACAACATCAGATATATTTCACTACTGTGGCTGTGTTTATTGTATGTTTATTTTAACATCACCTATATTTCACTACTTCGGCTCTGTTTATTGTATGTTTATTACAACATCAGATATATTTCACTACTGTGGCTGTGTTTATTGTATGTTTATTTTAACATCACCTATATTTCACTACTTCGGCTCTGTTTATTGTATGTTTATTACAACATCAGATATATTTCACTACTGTGGCTGTGTTTATTGTATGTTTATTTTAACATCACCTATATTTCACTACTTCGGCTCTGTTTATTGTATGTTTATTACAACATCAGATATATTTCACTACTGTGGCTGTGTTTATTGTATGTTTATTTTAACATCACCTATATTTCACTACTTCGGCTCTGTTTATTGTATGTTTATTACAACATCAGATATATTTCACTACTGTGGCTGTGTTTATTGTATGTTTATTTTAACATCACCTATATTTCACTACTTCGGCTCTGTTTATTGTATGTTTATTACAACATCAGATATATTTCACTACTGTGGCTGTGTTTATTGTATGTTTATTTTAACATCACCTATATTTCACTACTTCGGCTCTGTTTATTGTATGTTTATTACAACATCAGATATATTTCACTACTGTGGCTGTGTTTATTGTATGTTTATTTTAACATCACCTATATTTCACTACTTCGGCTCTGTTTATTGTATGTTTATTACAACATCAGATATATTTCACTACTGTGGCTGTGTTTATTGTATGTTTATTTTAACATCACCTATATTTCACTACTTCGGCTCTGTTTATTGTATGTTTATTACAACATCAGATATATTTCACTACTGTGGCTGTGTTTATTGTATGTTTATTTTAACATCACCTATATTTCACTACTTCGGCTCTGTTTATTGTATGTTTATTACAACATCAGATATATTTCACTACTGTGGCTGTGTTTATTGTATGTTTATTTTAACATCACCTATATTTCACTACTTCGGCTCTGTTTATTGTATGTTTATTACAACATCAGATATATTTCACTACTGTGGCTGTGTTTATTGTATGTTTATTTTAACATCACCTATATTTCACTACTTCGGCTCTGTTTATTGTATGTTTATTACAACATCAGATATATTTCACTACTGTGGCTGTGTTTATTGTATGTTTATTTTAACATCACCTATATTTCACTACTTCGGCTCTGTTTATTGTATGTTTATTACAACATCAGATATATTTCACTACTGTGGCTGTGTTTATTGTATGTTTATTTTAACATCACCTATATTTCACTACTTCGGCTCTGTTTATTGTATGTTTATTACAACATCAGATATATTTCACTACTGTGGCTGTGTTTATTGTATGTTTATTTTAACATCACCTATATTTCACTACTTCGGCTCTGTTTATTGTATGTTTATTACAACATCAGATATATTTCACTACTGTGGCTGTGTTTATTGTATGTTTATTTTAACATCACCTATATTTCACTACTTCGGCTCTGTTTATTGTATGTTTATTACAACATCAGATATATTTCACTACTGTGGCTGTGTTTATTGTATGTTTATTTTAACATCACCTATATTTCACTACTTCGGCTCTGTTTATTGTATGTTTATTACAACATCAGATATATTTCACTACTGTGGCTGTGTTTATTGTATGTTTATTTTAACATCACCTATATTTCACTACTTCGGCTCTGTTTATTGTATGTTTATTACAACATCAGATATATTTCACTACTGTGGCTGTGTTTATTGTATGTTTATTTTAACATCACCTATATTTCACTACTTCGGCTCTGTTTATTGTATGTTTATTACAACATCAGATATATTTCACTACTGTGGCTGTGTTTATTGTATGTTTATTTTAACATCACCTATATTTCACTACTTCGGCTCTGTTTATTGTATGTTTATTACAACATCAGATATATTTCACTACTGTGGCTGTGTTTATTGTATGTTTATTTTAACATCACCTATATTTCACTACTTCGGCTCTGTTTATTGTATGTTTATTACAACATCAGATATATTTCACTACTGTGGCTGTGTTTATTGTATGTTTATTTTAACATCACCTATATTTCACTACTTCGGCTCTGTTTATTGTATGTTTATTACAACATCAGATATATTTCACTACTGTGGCTGTGTTTATTGTATGTTTATTTTAACATCACCTATATTTCACTACTTCGGCTCTGTTTATTGTATGTTTATTACAACATCAGATATATTTCACTACTGTGGCTGTGTTTATTGTATGTTTATTTTAACATCACCTATATTTCACTACTTCGGCTCTGTTTATTGTATGTTTATTACAACATCAGATATATTTCACTACTGTGGCTGTGTTTATTGTATGTTTATTTTAACATCACCTATATTTCACTACTTCGGCTCTGTTTATTGTATGTTTATTACAACATCAGATATATTTCACTACTGTGGCTGTGTTTATTGTATGTTTATTTTAACATCACCTATATTTCACTACTTCGGCTCTGTTTATTGTATGTTTATTACAACATCAGATATATTTCACTACTGTGGCTGTGTTTATTGTATGTTTATTTTAACATCACCTATATTTCACTACTTCGGCTCTGTTTATTGTATGTTTATTACAACATCAGATATATTTCACTACTGTGGCTGTGTTTATTGTATGTTTATTTTAACATCACCTATATTTCACTACTTCGGCTCTGTTTATTGTATGTTTATTACAACATCAGATATATTTCACTACTGTGGCTGTGTTTATTGTATGTTTATTTTAACATCACCTATATTTCACTACTTCGGCTCTGTTTATTGTATGTTTATTACAACATCAGATATATTTCACTACTGTGGCTGTGTTTATTGTATGTTTATTTTAACATCACCTATATTTCACTACTTCGGCTCTGTTTATTGTATGTTTATTACAACATCAGATATATTTCACTACTGTGGCTGTGTTTATTGTATGTTTATTTTAACATCACCTATATTTCACTACTTCGGCTCTGTTTATTGTATGTTTATTACAACATCAGATATATTTCACTACTGTGGCTGTGTTTATTGTATGTTTATTTTAACATCACCTATATTTCACTACTTCGGCTCTGTTTATTGTATGTTTATTACAACATCAGATATATTTCACTACTGTGGCTGTGTTTATTGTATGTTTATTTTAACATCACCTATATTTCACTACTTCGGCTCTGTTTATTGTATGTTTATTACAACATCAGATATATTTCACTACTGTGGCTGTGTTTATTGTATGTTTATTTTAACATCACCTATATTTCACTACTTCGGCTCTGTTTATTGTATGTTTATTACAACATCAGATATATTTCACTACTGTGGCTGTGTTTATTGTATGTTTATTTTAACATCACCTATATTTCACTACTTCGGCTCTGTTTATTGTATGTTTATTACAACATCAGATATATTTCACTACTGTGGCTGTGTTTATTGTATGTTTATTTTAACATCACCTATATTTCACTACTTCGGCTCTGTTTATTGTATGTTTATTACAACATCAGATATATTTCACTACTGTGGCTGTGTTTATTGTATGTTTATTTTAACATCACCTATATTTCACTACTTCGGCTCTGTTTATTGTATGTTTATTACAACATCAGATATATTTCACTACTGTGGCTGTGTTTATTGTATGTTTATTTTAACATCACCTATATTTCACTACTTCGGCTCTGTTTATTGTATGTTTATTACAACATCAGATATATTTCACTACTGTGGCTGTGTTTATTGTATGTTTATTTTAACATCACCTATATTTCACTACTTCGGCTCTGTTTATTGTATGTTTATTACAACATCAGATATATTTCACTACTGTGGCTGTGTTTATTGTATGTTTATTTTAACATCACCTATATTTCACTACTTCGGCTCTGTTTATTGTATGTTTATTACAACATCAGATATATTTCACTACTGTGGCTGTGTTTATTGTATGTTTATTTTAACATCACCTATATTTCACTACTTCGGCTCTGTTTATTGTATGTTTATTACAACATCAGATATATTTCACTACTGTGGCTGTGTTTATTGTATGTTTATTTTAACATCACCTATATTTCACTACTTCGGCTCTGTTTATTGTATGTTTATTACAACATCAGATATATTTCACTACTGTGGCTGTGTTTATTGTATGTTTATTTTAACATCACCTATATTTCACTACTTCGGCTCTGTTTATTGTATGTTTATTACAACATCAGATATATTTCACTACTGTGGCTGTGTTTATTGTATGTTTATTTTAACATCACCTATATTTCACTACTTCGGCTCTGTTTATTGTATGTTTATTACAACATCAGATATATTTCACTACTGTGGCTGTGTTTATTGTATGTTTATTTTAACATCACCTATATTTCACTACTTCGGCTCTGTTTATTGTATGTTTATTACAACATCAGATATATTTCACTACTGTGGCTGTGTTTATTGTATGTTTATTTTAACATCACCTATATTTCACTACTTCGGCTCTGTTTATTGTATGTTTATTACAACATCAGATATATTTCACTACTGTGGCTGTGTTTATTGTATGTTTATTTTAACATCACCTATATTTCACTACTTCGGCTCTGTTTATTGTATGTTTATTACAACATCAGATATATTTCACTACTGTGGCTGTGTTTATTGTATGTTTATTTTAACATCACCTATATTTCACTACTTCGGCTCTGTTTATTGTATGTTTATTACAACATCAGATATATTTCACTACTGTGGCTGTGTTTATTGTATGTTTATTTTAACATCACCTATATTTCACTACTTCGGCTCTGTTTATTGTATGTTTATTACAACATCAGATATATTTCACTACTGTGGCTGTGTTTATTGTATGTTTATTTTAACATCACCTATATTTCACTACTTCGGCTCTGTTTATTGTATGTTTATTACAACATCAGATATATTTCACTACTGTGGCTGTGTTTATTGTATGTTTATTTTAACATCACCTATATTTCACTACTTCGGCTCTGTTTATTGTATGTTTATTACAACATCAGATATATTTCACTACTGTGGCTGTGTTTATTGTATGTTTATTTTAACATCACCTATATTTCACTACTTCGGCTCTGTTTATTGTATGTTTATTACAACATCAGATATATTTCACTACTGTGGCTGTGTTTATTGTATGTTTATTTTAACATCACCTATATTTCACTACTTCGGCTCTGTTTATTGTATGTTTATTACAACATCAGATATATTTCACTACTGTGGCTGTGTTTATTGTATGTTTATTTTAACATCACCTATATTTCACTACTTCGGCTCTGTTTATTGTATGTTTATTACAACATCAGATATATTTCACTACTGTGGCTGTGTTTATTGTATGTTTATTTTAACATCACCTATATTTCACTACTTCGGCTCTGTTTATTGTATGTTTATTACAACATCAGATATATTTCACTACTGTGGCTGTGTTTATTGTATGTTTATTTTAACATCACCTATATTTCACTACTTCGGCTCTGTTTATTGTATGTTTATTACAACATCAGATATATTTCACTACTGTGGCTGTGTTTATTGTATGTTTATTTTAACATCACCTATATTTCACTACTTCGGCTCTGTTTATTGTATGTTTATTACAACATCAGATATATTTCACTACTGTGGCTGTGTTTATTGTATGTTTATTTTAACATCACCTATATTTCACTACTTCGGCTCTGTTTATTGTATGTTTATTACAACATCAGATATATTTCACTACTGTGGCTGTGTTTATTGTATGTTTATTTTAACATCACCTATATTTCACTACTTCGGCTCTGTTTATTGTATGTTTATTACAACATCAGATATATTTCACTACTGTGGCTGTGTTTATTGTATGTTTATTTTAACATCACCTATATTTCACTACTTCGGCTCTGTTTATTGTATGTTTATTACAACATCAGATATATTTCACTACTGTGGCTGTGTTTATTGTATGTTTATTTTAACATCACCTATATTTCACTACTTCGGCTCTGTTTATTGTATGTTTATTACAACATCAGATATATTTCACTACTGTGGCTGTGTTTATTGTATGTTTATTTTAACATCACCTATATTTCACTACTTCGGCTCTGTTTATTGTATGTTTATTACAACATCAGATATATTTCACTACTGTGGCTGTGTTTATTGTATGTTTATTTTAACATCACCTATATTTCACTACTTCGGCTCTGTTTATTGTATGTTTATTACAACATCAGATATATTTCACTACTGTGGCTGTGTTTATTGTATGTTTATTTTAACATCACCTATATTTCACTACTTCGGCTCTGTTTATTGTATGTTTATTACAACATCAGATATATTTCACTACTGTGGCTGTGTTTATTGTATGTTTATTTTAACATCACCTATATTTCACTACTTCGGCTCTGTTTATTGTATGTTTATTACAACATCAGATATATTTCACTACTGTGGCTGTGTTTATTGTATGTTTATTTTAACATCACCTATATTTCACTACTTCGGCTCTGTTTATTGTATGTTTATTACAACATCAGATATATTTCACTACTGTGGCTGTGTTTATTGTATGTTTATTTTAACATCACCTATATTTCACTACTTCGGCTCTGTTTATTGTATGTTTATTACAACATCAGATATATTTCACTACTGTGGCTGTGTTTATTGTATGTTTATTTTAACATCACCTATATTTCACTACTTCGGCTCTGTTTATTGTATGTTTATTACAACATCAGATATATTTCACTACTGTGGCTGTGTTTATTGTATGTTTATTTTAACATCACCTATATTTCACTACTTCGGCTCTGTTTATTGTATGTTTATTACAACATCAGATATATTTCACTACTGTGGCTGTGTTTATTGTATGTTTATTTTAACATCACCTATATTTCACTACTTCGGCTCTGTTTATTGTATGTTTATTACAACATCAGATATATTTCACTACTGTGGCTGTGTTTATTGTATGTTTATTTTAACATCACCTATATTTCACTACTTCGGCTCTGTTTATTGTATGTTTATTACAACATCAGATATATTTCACTACTGTGGCTGTGTTTATTGTATGTTTATTTTAACATCACCTATATTTCACTACTTCGGCTCTGTTTATTGTATGTTTATTACAACATCAGATATATTTCACTACTGTGGCTGTGTTTATTGTATGTTTATTTTAACATCACCTATATTTCACTACTTCGGCTCTGTTTATTGTATGTTTATTACAACATCAGATATATTTCACTACTGTGGCTGTGTTTATTGTATGTTTATTTTAACATCACCTATATTTCACTACTTCGGCTCTGTTTATTGTATGTTTATTACAACATCAGATATATTTCACTACTGTGGCTGTGTTTATTGTATGTTTATTTTAACATCACCTATATTTCACTACTTCGGCTCTGTTTATTGTATGTTTATTACAACATCAGATATATTTCACTACTGTGGCTGTGTTTATTGTATGTTTATTTTAACATCACCTATATTTCACTACTTCGGCTCTGTTTATTGTATGTTTATTACAACATCAGATATATTTCACTACTGTGGCTGTGTTTATTGTATGTTTATTTTAACATCACCTATATTTCACTACTTCGGCTCTGTTTATTGTATGTTTATTACAACATCAGATATATTTCACTACTGTGGCTGTGTTTATTGTATGTTTATTTTAACATCACCTATATTTCACTACTTCGGCTCTGTTTATTGTATGTTTATTACAACATCAGATATATTTCACTACTGTGGCTGTGTTTATTGTGTGTTTATTTCAACATCAGATATATTTCACTACTGTGACTTTGTTTATTGTATGTTTATTTCAACATCAGCTAGATTTCACTACTTCGGCTCTGTTTATTGTATGTTTATTACAACATCAGATAGATTTCACTACTGTGGCTGTGTTTATTGTAAATTTATTTTAATATCAGCTAGATTTCACTACTCTTGGTGTGTTTATTATATGTTTATATCAACATCAGATATATTCCACTATTGTGTTTGTGTTTAATGAATGTTTTTTTTAACATTAGCTAGATTTCACTACTGTGGCTGTGTTTAATGACATTTTTTTTTAACATTAGCTAGATTTCACTACGGTGATTGTGTTTATTGTAGGTTTATTTTAACATCAGCTAGATTTCTCAACTGTGGCTGTGTTTATTGTATGTTTATTTTAACATCAGATATATTTCAATATTGTGGCTGTGTTTATTGTATATTGATTTTAATATCAGCTAGATTTCACTACTCTTGGTGTGATTATTATATGTTTATTTCAAAATCAGATATATATCACTATTGTGGCTGTGTTTAATGAATGTTTTTTTTTAACATCAGATAGATTTCTCTACTGTGGCTGAGTTTATTGTATGTTTATTTTAACATCAGTTAGATTTCACTACTGTGGCTGTGTTTATTGCATATTGATTTTAATATCAGCTAGATTTCACTACTCTTGGTGTGATTATTATATGTTTATTTCAACATCTGATATATTTCACTATTGTGACTGTGTTTATTATATGCTTTTTTTAACATCAGCTAGATTTCTCTACTGTGGCTTTGTTTATTGTATGTTTATTTCAACATCAGATATATTTCTCTACTGTGCCTGTGTTTATTTTATGTTTATTTTAGCATCACCTATATTTCACTAGTTCGGCTCTGTTTATTGCATGTTTATTACAACATCAGATATATTTCACTAGTTCGGCTCTGTTTATTGCATGTTTATTACAACATCAGATATATTTCACTACTGTGGCTGTGTTTATTGTCTGTTGATTTCAACATCAGATATATTTCACTACTGTGGCTGTGTTTATTGTATGTTTATTTCAACATCAGATCGATTTCACCACTGTGGCTGTGTTTATTGTATGTTTATTTCAACATCAGATATATTTCACTACTGTGGCTGTGTTTATTGTATGTTGATTTCAACATCAGATATATTTCACTACTGTGGCTGTGTTTATTGTATGTTAATTTGAACATCAGATATATTTCACTACTGTAGCTGTGTTTATTGTATGTTTATTACAACATCAGATATATTTCACTACTGTGGCTGTGTTTATTGTCTGTTGATTTCAACATCAGATATATTTCACTACTGTAGCTGTGTTTATTGTATGTTTATTTCAACATCAGATCGATTTCACTACTGTGGCTATGTTTATTGTATGTTTATTTCAACATCAGATATATTTCACTACTGTGGCTGTATTTATTAAATGTTTATTTCAACATCAGATCGATTTCACTTTTGTGGCCGTGTTTCTTAATGCTTTGTTCATACAATGTGTGGGTCATCCTCGGCAGATGTCACTGATGTGGCTACAATACCTATGTGGCTCTGTTTATTATACGTGTATGCCTAGTTGTACAACACACAACGTTACGGGAGTTTGGGGTTTAATGATAAGTGACACAAATCAGCATACGACATCGACACTGCACATGTATAAGTAACCTCCTGCCTGTAATCACAGACTCAGTGATGACTAAATATCTTATCCATGATCAAGTTATCATTTATCTAAAAGAACAAGGAATTTGTAAAAATGCAAAATTGACCAATTCGTATAATTGTTTAACAAGTACCACAAGTCAATAGTAAACAGATAGCATACGTGGATACCATTTTGATGACAACGAGGATAATATAGCAGGTTAACATTTGTGAGGATATATGAGAGGATACAAATTAATAAAGGATGGTAAAGTGATACAATATATACGTACGTTTGTGTGTTTATGGTGATGGGTATGTAGGTGTTGAAACATGTCGGTTTTGGTTAAAGGGAGGTAACCTTTACTTCTTCAGTTAAACAGTGTTACTTACATAACATGCGCAAATGTTCCCTTTTCCACTGATAAACTACACAACAAGGTGGTTAATTCAAAATGCTGCAAAATTATGACCTTGTCTAGCAAACTAGGTTCTTGGTTTTCATTTGCTTTCCTTGAATAAACCCATGCAAACATTGGGGATTCTGTACTTTCGTTAACGTTTATGGTACATTGTGTATTGGGTTGTTTGTAAAATATATGTGTTTAAGACAAGTCAGTACAGTCAGAACAATTGTTGATAAAATGAGAAGTAAAATTAATGTTTTCCCCCAATTTTATTGCATTCGCGATTGATTAAGCGTTTCGGCTCTGATTGTGGTTGTTTTCATGTAATTACGAGATAGAATTTGATTTGAATCGATTTACCAGTTTGGTTTCCATCTCTGACTGTTCTTCTATCAATGTGTGTCAATATCGATATTCAAATTACAACTATTTCGATGGGGTTTCCTAATGAGAACTAATGGATTATTTTCCTTTAGTTAATTATATAATGATACACACATCATTTTCTGGGAGTAACAATGAATCAAACGAACGAGAAAGACGAGACAAATTGATTTTAAAAACTAGAATGCCTTTTGTCTTCGGTTTTTGGACCACTTTTGTACTTCACTGGGTTGGCGTGGTAATTTCAGAAGGAGTAATCAAACTGATTTCCATTCAATATGATACTTCCAAATTAAAGATTAGAGAATTAAAGACTTGATATTAGTCTTTGGAGCGTGTTAGTAAATAGAAGCATATTCGATATCCGTGTCACCTCCTGACAGTGAATGTATACAACAAAACAAAAGGAAAGCAGATAACAAAATACATTTCTGTGTTCTTTCATTCTTTTTTCTATATACCAGATTAATACATTCAGACAGATGTTTCTGTGTGATATTTTATAGTCGACATCCGTGATTACATACAGACAGGCGTTTCTGTGTTACATTTCATAGTCGACATTATTAGTGATAACATACAGACAGATATTTCTGTATGACATTGTATAGTCGACATCAGTGATTACACACCGACAGATTTCTTTGTGTGACATTTTATATCGACATCAGTGATTACATACACAGAGGCGTTTCTGTGTGACATTTTATAGTCGACATCAGGGATTACATACAGACAGGTGTTTCTGTGTGATATTTTAAAGTTGACATCAGTGATTACATACAGACAGGCGTTTCTGTGTGACATTGTTTAGTCGACATCAGTGATTACATACAGACAGATGTTTCTGTGTGACATTTTATAGTTGACATCAGTGATTACATACAGACAGATGTTTCTGTGTGACATTTTATATCTACATCAGTGATTACATACTGACAGATGTTTCTGTGTGACATTTTATAGTTGACATCAGTGATTACATACAGACAGGTGTTTCTGTGTGACATTTTATATCTACATCAGTGATTACATACTGACAGATGTTTCTGTGTGACATTTTATAGTTGACATCAGTGATTACATACAGACA
>NW_018408759.1:168706-170663 GCF_002113885.1 Mizuhopecten yessoensis | reverse complement strand
CTTTTTTTAATTTCTCGGAGATCCATATCATGTGGAGATTTGAAATCATGACCCTTCTTCATTGACGATTTTTTTACCATCTCCATACCAAACCTTTTTTCAATTTCTCGGAGATCCATATCATGTGGAGATTTGAAATCATGACCCTTCTTCATTGACGATTTTTTTACCATCTCCATACCAAATATTCCCTTTGAAATGTAGAGGAGAGTAAGGAGTATCTCGGAATTACTTACAAAGAGGCATAGAACCGTCGTAAAGATATTATAAAGTGCATTCCTTAAAATTTGGAGCTTTGATTTAATACCCATTAGATATAAACACTCGTATATGTTCTTTAGAGACCCGAATCTGGAATCCTGTCCCCTCAGAGGGTGGTTGATCCGTTATTTAATTAATTTATTCGTTGAAGGATTTAAAGTTTTTACAATAGGTAAGGTCATATGACGAAATTGACCATAAATGATGGAAGCATTTAACAGCTAAGGCCATACGACGACAGTGTCGTCCAGCGATGATTGGGCCACTCAAGTAATATCCAATGTGCCCTTTTACTGAAATCTCATAAGCACCAGGTGTGAAACGGACATAAATGTACGCGTAATACAATCATGACGTCACTGTTTCAAAGAGATGTTAAGAGACAACTTAGTAGAAGAAGAACAGGAATACATTTGTTACCTCACTTATCTGTAGACGCCGTGAGCAGAAGCCAAGATGTAACTACACAGTGCCGTATATAGCTAACAACATGTTACATATTATCATATGTATTGTATTCTACACTTTTATACTAAATATGTATTGTATGGTACACTTTTATCCAAAATATGTATTGTATTCTACACTTTTATACCAAATATGTATTGTATTCTACACTTGTATACTAAATATGTATTGTATCGTACACTTTTATCCAAAATATGTATTGAATCTTACTCTTTTATACTAAATATGTATTAAATCCTACACTTTTATACTAAATATGTATTGTTTACTACACTTTTATACTAAATATGTATTGTATTCTACACTTTTATACTAAATATGTATTGTTTACTACACTTTTATACTAAATATGTATTGTATTCTACACTTTTATACAAAATATGTATTGTATCTTACACTTTTATACTAAAGATGTATTGTATTCTACACTTTTATACTAAATATGTATTATATCCTACACTTTTATATTAAATATGTATTGTATTCTTCACTTTTATACAAAATATGTATTGTATCTTACACTTTTATACTAAAAGTGTAGAATACAATACATCTTTAGTATAAAAGTGTAGAATACAATACATATTTATACTAAATATGTATTGCATCCTACACTTTTATACTAAATATGTATTGTATCTTACACTTTTATACTAGATATGTATTGTATCCTACACATTTATCCAAAATATGTAGTGTATTCTACACTTGTATACTAAATATGTATTGCATCCTACACTTTTATAATAAATATGTATTGTATTCTACACTTTTATACTAAATATGTATTGTATCGTACACTTTTATCCAAAATATGTATTGTATTATACACTTTTATACTAAATATGTATTGTATCCTACACTTTTATAGTAAATATGAATTATATCCTACACTTTTATACTAAATATGTATTGTATTCTACACTTTTATACCAAATATGTATTGTTTACTACACTTTTATACTAAATATGTATTGTATTCTACACTTTTATACAAAATATGTATTGTATCTTACACTTTTATACTAAAGATGTATTGTATTCTACACTTTTAAACTAAATATGTATTATATCCTACACTTTTATACTAATATGTATTGCATCCTACACTATTATGCTAAATATGTATTGTATTCTACACTTTTATACTAAATATGTATTGTATCCTACCCTTTTATCCAAAATATGTATTGTATTCTACACTTTTATACTAAATATGTATTGTATC
>NW_018408759.1:151973-164427 GCF_002113885.1 Mizuhopecten yessoensis | reverse complement strand
GTCATCATGTCGATCATATATGTCATCATGTCGATCATATATGTCACCATGTCGATCATATATGTCACCATGTCGATCATATATGTCATCATGTCGATCATATATGTCATCATCATGTCGATCATATATGTCATCATGTCGATCATATATGTCATCATGTCGATCATATATGTCATCATGAACGTGAATTCAAGGTTTCTACAAACTCTTTTACTTAAGCTGCTACAGTCACTTACAACATGGACAACAGGGACGGTCTACTAATATGCTGTACGATAAGAAATCGGTTTGATTTTCGATCGCCAACCGTTTCTTACGGTGGCTGATATGTGCCATCTCGTTGTTTCGTCTTTTCGCCGCGAAAGGACGACAATTAACAAATCTTAATTCTCGTTGTGTCGTCTTTTCGCCCGGAAAAGACGACATTTAGTAGTTATCCTTAAATCTCGTTTCTTCGTCTTTTCGGGGCGAAAAGACGAAAAGACGACAAATCACATGCGAAAAGACGAGAAAAAGGCACGCTAATTAGCGACTTCTTAGTGTCGTCTTTTCGGGGTAGAAATATCGTCTTTTCGTTGTTTCGTCTTTTCGCCCCGACAGGACGACAATTAACAAACCTTAATTCTCGTTGTATCGTTCCTTCGCCCCGACAGGANAAAAGACGCTTACCCCTCTGGACCACCTTGTCTTATAATCATTTTTTTTAAAGATGTTTTTATAAATCTTCCCTTTGTTACGATGTAATGATGAACCCTTGTGTCACCGCGTTTTGATGCGTCTTAATTATTTTAACCCTATATATTAGCTATAGCTAAAATACGCCCGCATTTTGAATGTAGATGATCCCAATGTCTGTTTATGTTCGTGTATCCTAGTTCCCTTACTCACATCTCAGCTGACTTTGTGTTCTTCATTACTAATAGGTGTAGACGCAGTTCAAGGATGTTTGAGGGGCCCAGAGACAAAGCTACTGTGACAGGGCCGTCATTACCGTGGGTACATAAGCATTCATCATGGTGTTTCTATTGAAATATTTGGACAGTATCTGCATTACAAATACCTCGCGGAACAAAGCGGTGTTGAAGCAATTGTTTGAACTGATAATGAACTGTTAATGAGTTAATCAGTCTCGGACTCGAAAAAAACATAGCCTGGAGCAGAGTGAAATTGACTTCCATATTTTACATCCAACTTATGGGTTCTGGTTACATATTATTTTTGAATTATAAATTAACTTTGTAGATAGTGCAGTAATATGTAAAAAAAGAAGAAGACACAAGCATTATAATACCGGGCACTTAACACAAAGCTGGCCTGAGAAGAACTTATCGAAATAAAACAAAAGTTGTGAAAACGAACGTGCTCGGGTTAATGCAACCTGAATTCGGAATTCACCTGACTGTCACGTAATAAATGCATAAAAAGTTCCGATAGGTTCATGTTGTCGACAACATTGCGCATACAACCGGAGCGGCTCAAACCAGGGGATATATGGTGACGCACGGGATCCACAGACACGTTACTGATAATGCCTAGTGACACCCAGGAGGTTCCTACTAGCTTTCTCTACTGTTCTATTCCTCTGTTTCAGCGGTGTCTCCTGTGTCATCATACGACCTTAGTTGATGCAAGGAAGTTAAACACCGGAAAAAGAATAAATACATAAAATAAATAAATAAAATTAAATGAAAATATAAAGGAAATCTTGCACCAGCATCAAATAATGGCAGGGGCATATCCAACTGTGCTCAAAGACAACTATAACTATAGATAACGTACTTGCAATTCGATTACCTTTATGAGCGATGCCGAGTGCGAGTGTTTTCCTTTTTCGTTATTATATTTGCTAACACCTACTTTCAGAAAGATGTATTATAACTACAAATCTAGTCCACTCATGTAACTATATCACGATGAATTCTGTATCGGCAGTGTACTCTGACGTGAGGTGTGATGTAAATGTTATCGTACACCTAGTGGTAAGTGGTAAGTCATCATAATCCGATCGCAGCAAAGTAGGTTCGTACCATATGAGCTAGTCATGGATGCCACGATCTAGTTTAAAGGACAAACAAAACAATTTCAGATATTTCTATAAATTGTCAATAATACAGCAATCGTGTGCAGTAAGTAGAGTATTAATGAGTGTCTGTGTGATCGTCGCTAATCCGGGTACACGTGTCTCTGTGCTATCTCAGTTTTTCAGGAAATTACAGACGGCACTTAGTGCTAGCACAAAGGTGAGTACGCCTGATGCAAGGTTTGGTCTCCTTGTCGGTAAACAAGAGGGGCGCCAAGATGCAATCTGAATTATTAGCATATTAATGCTTATTACTGGCTAATTATGAAGTCGTTTACAGTCTTAACCTGGCATTGACCCAGCAGTACTGGCATCATACAGACAGAGGCTATATTTAGAAAGTGTAACCTGTCCTGAGCAATCTGCTAAATAAAGTTTGTGTTATTTTAGACTTCATTTTTTGACAACAAATTATGTCGATTTTCTCAACTATTGTCATTATTATATATATGGTTCTTTGCATGTACTAAAAAGTTATTATTGAATTTCCAATATGTCCCTCTTGAGATGATCCAGTAATTCAACATAAGCAATATCTGTTGATTACACAAATGAAGACCAATATTCTATTAAAAAGAAATACATTCAGAAATTGACATAAAAAAACACTGACCTATTTTCTTTTTTAAATTACTGAAATTCAATTTTGTTTATAAAATGATAAAAAAAATCCGTATAGTTTGTAGCTTAACCTTGACGACGCATTATCGTAAGTTGTTTTAGTTTGTTCCGCGGGGACAAAGTCTGCGTAAATCTGGCGGACTTCTTCATATCAGACACTTCTTGCACATTTATTTACGCTGTACTGTCTTTTAATAGTAATTCATTTATTAATCAATTTAGGACTTTTTATTTTACAGGCATTGGAAATATAATGACTCTGTCACATATTCTGTATTCAACAGGAAACCATAGTACTATGGAAGGTTTTATTGTGGCCATGCTGATCTCATGGGGAAATGTTCTACGTTTCGATACGAGAATCCCTGTTTGTTTATATTCCTGTTGGCGTGTGGTAGTATTGTCAGTTCTCCTGTTCCTACCCTTGCGGAACACCTGGTCTTACCCTTTTTGTTCTTTTTTCTAAAATCTCAATGATCGATTTTTTTGTTAATATTCTGTCTAGTTCCATCGATTTTGAGGTCGAATGTTGGTGTTGTGCAGCTTTTTTTTAAAAAACTGAATTCAAATGTATATATCTTTACGTTTCATGAATGACAATCGCCGTCATATATAGGACTACTAAAACTTTATACAAGACAGACGGACTTACGTCACGTGTCATCTGTACAGACACAAATTCCTCTTCCTTCCTATATACTAGATCACATATACATTATTGATACCAGGTGAATGACCAACGTCATATGTAATGTGCTGTCTATTCTAGGAAGGAGGACACCCTCGTGTCATATTTATACTAGGTAGGAACACGTTTTTGACGCTCAATAGCTAGAAGGATATCCGTCTGTCCACCGTATGTTGGACTATTACTTTGTTGAAACTTGGCGGAAAGAAATTATTTTGCGTACTTAGATGTTTGACTAGGGCGGTCGGGTTGTGCAGTGTATGCGCACTTGTTGCATTCACCGAGACGTCAACGGTTCGATTCCACGACCGGACGTGATAAGTATTGGACTTTCGCAGAGTACTCTGTTTTCCTCCCAAAATAAGACTATACACTTCTTTCCGAACCCACAAGAGTGATTTATATAAGTTGGAAAAAGAAATAAAATAACTTAAAGTTTACATTAAAGATGTTGTAATTATTATACTTAGATCTCAGAATGCCTTTCACACCATTATATATATAGGTACACTTAAATTATGTATTTACAAAGGACATACCATAAATCTTTATGACAATTTAAACCCTATTTTTACCGTAGTTGGACCCCGCTAACTGAAGTTTGTATTAGGGTTAGGAAATTGAAATTGTCATTTAGTCTATGATATGTTTTTATATCCTGCGGAAGGACGACAAATATAAGATTTATAATAGGCGGAAATACCTCACTTAAGCCGTCAGATGTAGGACCAGTAATGTTATATTTGTACTAAGAGAAAGGTCATCATTAATTGCATTATATGTTGCACCAACCATACCATAATAATTATCGTACATGGTACGAAAGCATTCTTCACTTAGTGATGAGGTTGACGACTAACTTCAACTAACTGTAGGTGGTTGGACTCCGTCAAATGTTAGACAAAAATATTGATATTAGGTCAAAAGAAATAGTGTGAACGAGAGAGAAATACGAACTCATATTCTATGAAACTAAAGCAAAATATGAACAAAGGAAAGTTTTACATCAAGTCTCTTTGAAACAGTACGATGAGATTTCGCGTTTCCTTCTTCATCGACGACAGCAACTAAGAAAGCCACTGAAAGTTAACTGAAAGACAGACATGTTCTCAGAGACGGAAACGATGTAGTGACAATGGACCAAAAAAACAGTAACGAACATAACAAAAACTTCAAAATTCATATCTCAAACAGGAAACATTTTATTTCCAAGTCGCATCAGGATGTTAGCAATGATAATTGGCCGTAGTATTCATCAACCTTGCATCATTCGAAATCATGTGTTGTATGTTTGTCCGTAAGCTTGAAAGGTCGTCGTTCCTCCGTCACACACATACGGTACCTTTACATGCTTTAGGCATTATATTCATATGACTTTTGTTCCTTTCCTTTATGCTGAATTATTTGATATTACAAAACATGTTCTCTAACTTGTATCAATTCACGACGTGTACGGCCATTGTTCTTTCACGTCACATCTTATGATAGATACTAGATAAATATGTGTATTATTGACGCTAAAGTCTGTACAAACATTGACCTCTATAAATGTCAGCTGTGTAGCGAACATGACACGATTGAGTAGGCCTTGACATTAGTTAGTTTCATTAACTATTATGTCAATATGAGTGTTTTCAATAGGATTTGTTTGGATCATTGGTTCGGATGAACACCAAGCACACCCTCGATATCCAGGGGTTACGCTCACGTAGGTTCTCTTCACCCCTGGAATACGTCATAACAAAATCGAAAGCTCTGTTTAGACATTTTCTGTTGTCCCACCTGTAAGTATTTCACTCTGAGGGTGATATGCAAATTGAGTTCGATCACAGCATTAGATGACAAATAAGTGTATAATGTAAAGCGCATGTGATATGTGTAGTACATGTGATATGTGTAGTACGTGTGATATGTTTAGTACATGTGATATGTGTAGTACATGTGATATGTGTAGTACATGTAATATGTGTAGTACATGTGATATGTGTAGTACATATGATTATGTGTACTGTGTAGTACATGTGATATGTGTAGTACATGTGATATGTGTAGTACATGTGATATGTGTACTGTGTAGTACATGTGCTATGTGTAGTACATGTGATATGTGTAGTACATGTGCTATGTGTAGTACATGTGATATGTGTACTGTGTAGTACATGTGATATGTGTAGTACATGTGATATGTGTAGTACATGTGTGATAGTAGTTTTGTCAAATAACTTTAATGAAAAGTTTAGTGATTACTCGTGAGTTGTTTTCTTTGATTCAGTCGATGAATTTTTGATGAATATGAGCTTCGTGTATGCAAATCAATGTTATGGTACACATTGTAAGAGAATCTTGACACCACTAGAATAAGAACTTTGATGGAATCGACACCAGAAATTAATATATTCATATTCATACTGTTGACTCAGTTTGCATAACGTCATGTTTACGTCATTGGTTACTTTTTTACCGTCATAGAGTTTCGGTTCAAGTTTTTGGAAAATAGATATGATAATAATCATAAAATATGGAAAGTTGTATATACACTGTGAAAAGCAAGTATGTCATAAAAGCGGTTGCGCACGTGCCTTTATCTGTGATTGAGAACAATATCCATTGCTCGAACGTGGATAGTGACACTTGTGTAAAGTTTACTTATCTATGCAATTGTCAACACAATATTTTTTCCCGTTTTCGGCGTCGAATAAAAGACTCAACACCGATTTCATTGACCTACTCCAGTGAAGTTTATATCTGTAGCCGTATTGATGTTAGAGAGTGTGAGTGAATGAGGAATGGTTATTGTTGTAAGGCTTGGTCAGACCCTAAACACATTGCTTGTTTCACTTTACGAAATGTAGTTCTGTATTGTAGATTCGTTTGTGCGACATTCTTTTTATAAATAAAAGAATTGATAAAAGGTAAACAGATTGCAAACGGATGTAAATTTAAACATTTGCGTGATGTCCTTGATCTTCCTTAATGCCGTTTTTTATTAGCAGCAATGGCCTCTTCACTCCTCGATTCCAACAGTGATCAGTCAGACACAGGCTTTGTCATGCGGAGATGAAGGTTTTGTCCTTCACGACTGGAGTCCGTCAAAATCGACTTGACTTCTGAGTCCCGGATAATCATTGTTTTGTTACGTCCCGTTCCTGTTCTAGAGTTAATACCATCATGTTTACGTGAGCGCGCGATTGATGTGGACGAGTTCTATTGTATTGACAAACAATGCCACTTTCTTCATCAGATCATAGCATATCAGTGTTAGCAACAACGAAGTACTTAGTGGCACTAACGCTAACACACAGGGAAAAGGTTTGCCAAATTATCGAAATGAAGACGATGACAACACTTCATAGCACCACGCCCATCCTTAGACAATATTTGATTTTCTTTTTCAATATTTGCTTTGAAAATGATTAATATTGATATATAATACTTTGCCATCAGTTTGAACTCCATTACGACCCACTTACTTATCGTCATATATCTTCTACACGCTCACCTGATATATTATATTTTTTCGTTCCGCACTAAATAATGGAGCTTCTTAGGATGTCAACGTTTGGTGTTTTTGCCATGATGCATTGCCTACCGCAGGCTGTCGTCAAATACAGCGTAAATTTGGACCACTGCCTTAGAAGAGATATATGTGTAGGTAATCAGGGCATGATTGCAATTTTTACTATTCAAGGAATGTATATCGGATATCGAGGACTTATATTCGGAGGTAATGTTTATGTTTTAAGTGAGTTACATTAAATCAAGCACATAACAGAACAAAGTAAAACATATGGTGTCAGTTCATCACTCACTGGTATTGCCAGTTTAGTTCAACAATCACAACTAAACTTCGTTTACGTTTCAGAAAGTACATGTTTCTTATAACAATGACTTTTTCTTGTTTTCTTGTAATTCGTGTAATTAAATATTGTACTTTATTATCTGATTGTTTTTCATTTAAAAGTTAGAATTTTAAATCATTGCAAAAATATGTACCTTTAAGTAGAAAAGGGCGCTGGAACGACAATGTGTACAGTACAAAATATGCATTTCATATAGGAAATTGTTGATAAATAGCCGATCATACTAGTCTTCGTGTTTTGTTTTATTTATGTATATATATATAGAATAAAAACATTAACCTGTCAGATCTTCCAGATCATAAGCGGAAGTTCTGACAGATTTATGTTTTTATTCTATATTTTCTTTCGCAAGAACTTGTTTATTTATTATCTACTTTCTGCCTGAAGAAGCCCTAGAAGGCAGAAAGGCCTAGCGGACGATCTGAAAAATGTATGTCTTTATTCTATATTTTCCCTCGCAAGGACTTATTTATTTATTATCTACTATATATACCTGTATATATATATCCTGCCCTCATGTAGGACAAGACCAACGTGATGTTAATGTACCGATCCATGTTAATTATAGAGATGGTCCAGACACACCCGAAAGATATATCATATTCATTGACTGTTATTATATCATTTACTCGGAGAATGGTACGTGATCGCCTTAATATCATCTGCACTTTTATTTTATATACCTTCGGTACGATTTGGTAACTTGATATAAAGACTATAAGGCGGTATGGAATCTTACTCTTCTTTTCAAAATTAAGTAAGCATGATTGAATGTACAACGTTGTAATGTCAATTGTATAAAACGTCTATTGTAAGCCAGTGTATGTTATAAAGCAAATTCCTGAAGTTGTTCACATTAACCTCTTTCCTGCTCCTTAACAAGAATGCGCCACATGCCAGTATACATTTGGCACACGGCATGTATTGAAAATGGGGTTATTGTCTCAACGCTTAGCTTGTGCTTAATTACCTGTTATATCTGTTGAGATAGAAGTAGAATGACTGTAATGGTCATATACAGTGTTGTTTGTGCTGGTCGCGATTCGTTATCGAAATCGCACATTCCCGTAAAAGGTGAGTTAGTGAATATCTTTTGTTATATATGATTAATGAGTTTCCCTTGTTGATAGATTCTACCTGTATTTATATCATTAACCTCACACAAAGCGTTGTATCAGAGGTGTGACCAATTATAATGTACGTACAATAGAAATGTTCCACTTAATAAGGTCTACTTCACAAAGTTTTTGTCCTCGTTTTTATCTGCTATACCTTATTTTGTGGCGATCAGTAATAGGCAATCGTGTAGGCGAAGTGCTTTGATCATCATCATCATCATCAT
Source organism: Mizuhopecten yessoensis (assembly GCF_002113885.1). Lineage (NCBI taxonomy): Eukaryota > Metazoa > Mollusca > Bivalvia > Pectinida > Pectinidae > Mizuhopecten > Mizuhopecten yessoensis. The sequence goes on along the minus strand of NW_018408759.1, from coordinate 155,836 downwards.
CATTATCATTGTCATCATCCGTACAATGAGTGTTATCAGCACCTCACAATAAATGTTGTTATCAGTGCTATTCGTATCAATATCAACTCGATTAGTAACAGTATAATGTCATCATCACAGTCAGTTAGCTCAGCACATCATCATCATCACAGTCAGTTAGCTCAGCACATCATCATCATCACAGTCAGTTAGCTCAGCACATCATCATCATCACCCTCAATTTAAACACCATCGATATCATGTTAACTAACTTAAGATAATAGAATTAATGGAATGCGGTCACATTTCAGTTTTCCAAATTCGTATCCTCCCAAAGAAAAAAAAAGAAGAAAAAATCTAGTAAATAATAAGAATGAAATAGTGTTTTATCACCTGTATCTTATTAAATGACTGTACAACAAATAAAGACAATTTGGGGAAAATGAATAATCTCAATTGGAATGAATCCGATGATATAAGTACCGTCAATACATAAATGATCAGAAATATGTTTTTTTCCATTTCTACATATTTGTATTATTCTAACTGAAATACTAAACATACCTTGGGTACTTAACCATAAATTGACCGAGACCGAGATGTCTGTACGAGTCTACAGCTGTCCAATGATGGTACAGACGATAACGTGGTATGGTACGGACAAGAACAAACATTACTGGTTTAAAATTATCTGTATGTTTGTGTTATAGATGAAGTCATTAGAAAGACACCCCATTAACCTTGTCCTACTTCGGAGTGATTAGTCGACGTGCCATGACAACACTTCACAAACATAATTCAAACTAAGAATTAACGTCGTAAGTCTGTTTTACCACTAACCTTTCTTGTCATGTCTAATTCAGTATGGAATTTTGTACGGAAAAGATCATTTATGATATTCGATTGAACAAGGAATTCTTTGAAGTAATTCATTTTGGCAATGTGTGATACAATGTAGCATATGAAATGTTTACTGTAAACAACTACTGCCTTCTGTAACAGTAAACAAATACTGCCTTGTATAGCAATAAACATCTACTGCCTTGTGTTACTGTAAACATCTACTACCTTGTGTTACAGTAAACATCTACTACCTTGTGTTACAGTAAATATATACCGACTTGTGTTACAGTAAACATATACTGCCTTGTGTTACAGTAGACATCTACTACCTTGTGTTACAGTAAACATCTACTACCTTGTGTTACAGTAAAAATCTACCGCCTTGTGTTACAGTAAACATCTACTACCTTGTGTTACAGTAAATATATACCGCCTTGTGTTACAGTAAACATATACTGCCTTGTGTTACAGTAGACATCTACTACCTTGTGTTACAGTAAACATCTACTGCCTTGTGTTACAGTAAATATCTACCGCCTTGTGTTACAGTAAACATCTACTACCTTGTGTTACAGTAAATATATACCGCCTTGTGTTACAGTAAATATCTACTGCCTTCTGTAACAGTAAACAAATACTGCCTTGTATAGCAATAAACATCTACTGCCTTGTGTTACAGTAAATATCTACTGCCTTGTGTTACAGTAAATATATACTGCCTTGTGTTACAGTAAACATCTACTACCTTGTGTTACAGTAAATATATACCGCCTTGTGTTACAGTAAACATATACTGCCACGTGTGACAGTAAATATATACTGCCCTGTGTTACAGTAAATATCTACCGCCTTGTGTTACAGTAAACATATACTGCCTTGTGTTACAGTAAATATCTACTGCCTTGTGTTACAGTAAATATATACTACCTTGTGTTACAGTAAATATTTTTAACACCTTGTGTTACAGTAAACATATACTTCCTTTTGCTACAGTAAACATATAATAATATATTTTTTTATCTTTATTTTTACAGGGTTACATATTTAGACATAGTCTAGTTTACAATACGGCCCTGTTATACATATATGTACAGACTTAATAAGACAGTTATAATGGTAGAATGATTATAAATACAATCTTAATAAAAGATGCGTATAAACACTGATAAATATCACAGATATCATTATGTATCACTCTTGTTACTTACTGTAAAACATTTCTATGTGTTTCTTTTTACAGACATCTACACTGCACGACTGTTTGATAACATCATTAAGTGCATTCCATAAAACAGAGCAACTGTAGCTAAAAGAGCGTTTAAAAATATTTGTTTTTGCTAAAGGGACATACAGTCTATCTGTTGTGGTAGCTATGGTACTTCTGGAAGACACATCTCTTACATATCATAACATGGCATTTATAACATTTGAAGCTTGGCGTTTTAGAATTTTATAAGTGAGAACTGCTTTTCTAAACTCATAAAAATCAGATATAGGCATCCACTTGAGACTGTTAAAAAGAGTACAAGAAGGAATTAAATATTTTTGATGTTCCATCAAATCCTGGCAGCTCTTTTTTGCAACTTAAAAATCTTCTCAATGTTCATTATATCGCTAGGAATACACCACACACTCTGATAGACCTTTAGTATAATACTGTCAGACATACATGGTCGAAGTCTTCTCAGTACACCAACTTTTTTTGATAATATTTTACAAACACTTTCGATATGATCTTTCCATGATACAGTTTTGTCTTTGAGTACGACTAGAAGTTTGGCACAACAAACTGTCTCAATAACATTTTCATTAAATTTCAAAGAAAGATCTCTACATTTGGAAAGTTTTTGCACAGAGCCTATCATCATACACTGAGTTACTTAGGTTGAGACTTAATTTGTTATTTCTCATCCAACCAAATGTATATTCCAAATCTTCAGATAATTTTTGTTCCAATATCTCCACAGTTTAACCTTTCACATCTTGGGAAATGTCATGTGCATACATGGTAACAGAAGAATTTTTCAAACACTTTGGGTAATACCTTATATATAATATAAATAGAAGCGGACCAAGTAGTGAGCCCTGTGGACCACCAATATTAAATGGCTTGAACTCCTATAGTATCCCCTGATAGTTAACCGTTTGTGATTTGTCAGAAAGATATGAATGGAAAAACTGTACAGCTGATTGGGATACCCCATATGACTTAAGTTTGTGTAAAAGTACTTTGTGATTTACGGTATCAAATGCTTTACGCAGATCAATAAACAGTACACCAGTAAGGTACCCTTGGTCAATATTTTTGAACCATCTCTCTAAAACATTTAAACGTGCTGTTTCTGTTAAGTGATGAGGTCGGAAACCAAACTGACTATCACTTATACGATTGTTACAAGTTTAAAAGTCATAAAAAGTATTGTGAACATGTCTTTCAAGTATTTTGCTGAGACCCGATAACACAGATACAGGCCTGTAGTTATTAACGGAACCAGTGTCACCTGCTTAAAATATGGCTGTGACCTTTTCCTTGTGTTATAGTTAATATATATTGCCTTGTGTTACAGAATATAAAGCATAAAGCCAGTGCTGCCATTGCGCTCACAGCTAGCATTCTACATTTGTAGCACTTCCCAACCACTTACTCATTTACAGCTGTGTAGACTGTGACAAATGGAGTAAATATCTTGCTCAAATATACCACACAGTGCCGTGCCGTGACTCGAACCCGCAACCCGTAGGTCAGGAGCCCGGCGTCCTACCACTAGACTACCATGCCTCCAATACAGTAAACATGCACTGCCTTATGTTACAGTCAACATCTATTGCAATGTGTTATTGTTACTACCCGTTTTTTTTATGTTAGGACGTGACATAACTTGGATTTGACCTACCCTTCGGGAACACTTGGTATTATTCTCCTTGTAGTTTTTTAAGGTTTCATATTGAAATCTTTCCTTTGTTTATTTTCTACCTTTTTATTGATTTTGAGTTAGAACTTTGACAATCTCTCGATGTTTTTACCATTATAGTCTATAAAG
>NW_018408759.1:141617-141876 GCF_002113885.1 Mizuhopecten yessoensis | reverse complement strand
TTTATACATTGCCATTAACAAACATGTATGATTTATAAAGTAGTTCTATACATTGCCATTAACAAACTTGTATGATTTATAACGTTGCTTTATACATTGCCATTTACAAACAGGTATGATTTATAAAGTTGCTTTATACATTGCCATTAACAAACATGTATGATTTATAAAGTAGTTTTATACATTGCCATTAACAAACATGTATGATTTATAACGTTGCTTTATACATTGCCATTAACAAACATGTATGATTTATAAA
>NW_018408759.1:141400-141577 GCF_002113885.1 Mizuhopecten yessoensis | reverse complement strand
AACAAACATGTATGATTTATAAAGTAGCTTTATACATTGCCATTAACAAGCATGTATGATTTATAACGTTGCTTTATACATTGCCATTAACAAACATGTATGATTTATAAAGTGACTTTATACATTGCCATTAACAAACATGAATGATTTATAAAGTTGCTTTATACATTGCCATTT